>NC_133326.1:599390289-599642789 GCF_042186555.1 Aquarana catesbeiana | reverse complement strand
TTTGTAGCTCAAACCACTTGCAATTCTGTAGCAAGTTTGCAAGGGAAAATAAATCAAAGACTTTGCCACCCTTACCTTGTAAAGTAAGAGAACGGATGACTTATGAATGAAAAAAAAAGGGTTTGCATGCATCCAGTGCAAGCCCCAGTGGCCTAATGGATAAGGCACTGGCCTCCTAAGCCAGGGATTGTGGGTTCGAGTCCCATCTGGGGTGCTCAAGAACTTGCTTGGCTCTGTCTAAAGCAAGGCTTTCAAATAAAATCTTTAGAAGTTACCTTTCCTGATGCCTTAAAGGGGTTGTAAAGGTAAAAATTTTTTCACCTTAATGCATTCTATGCATTAAGGTGAAAAAACTTCTGACAGAACCGCCGCCCCCAGGCCCCCCGTTTTACTTACCTGACGCCTCGAAAGTCAGCTTCGCGTTCCCGACATCTGTTCCTCCGCTCACCCTGGCCGCTGATTGGCTGCAGTGGATGGATTGAAAGCAGCGCAGCCATTGGCTCGCGCTGCTGTCAATCACATCCGATGACGCGACGCGCCGGGGGGCGGGGCCGAGTGATACAGCGAGCGGCTATAGCCGCCGGCTGTATCACGGGAGCGCGCCCGCAAGCACTCACCACCGTGCGAGGGAGCTCGCATTAAGGTGGTGAATGCTTGCGGGGAGGAGCTGAAACAGCCGCCGAGGGACCCCAGAAGACGAGGTTCGGGGCCACTCTGTGCAGAACGAGCTGCACAGTGAAGGTAAGTATAACATGTTTGTTATTTAAAAAAAAAAAAAAAAAACACCTTTACAACCGCTTTAATTAATATGTGTGCCTCTTATTAGTAGAACTCACAATTAGTTGAGCATCATGCTATCAGCTGAACAGAATCTTCTGCAAGATGGCTACAAGTCCAAATCTCCTGCAATGTTTCAGCCAAACAATGTCTTCAACTCCCCACAAAGGAAAAGCTGCTTTTATTAGGAAGGAGCTTTGCATTTTGTCCGACGTTCTCCTGACATCCCATTGTGGCATGCAAATCCGGTGGGCTAAAATCTTCAAGCAAAAAGGCCATCCTGACAAGTAGCGTTGGTAAGACGTGTTTTTCCTGATGTATCAACATATATGAATAGCAATCAGCATCACTCCTTAGAGGTGTGCCTCCTTTGCTTCACATGACATGGCGTTGTTGCATTTTTTGAGATTTGCACTGATAGCCACTGCTCTGGGACATGTTCAGAAGTCTTCTTGCCGCAAACAGTCAGAAACAGAATCTCATGTGAATCCGCAGCTTTTCTGACAAATAGAGCATTAAAATGCTCAACACAGTGTCTGGATAGTGGCATTTTAAATGTATTAACAACTCTTGTGTTTTATCTGGGTTTACGCACAAACTGACTTTGGTCCAAAGGTACTTGGTATTTGGTATTACCTTCCACTTCTTGGTTTACAGTGGACCTTTTAGTAACTTTTAGTAACTTTTGCATGAATATATTCCTAACACGTCACAATAGCAGTTGCAATATCATTTTTTCTTTCAAAAAAGTTTTACTTTTTATTTTTAAAAAACTGTCCTTGAGCTCCAGTCAAGTGGCTTTGGCAGTGGTTTTTTTCTAGGAGCACTTATAAGCTACCATTTCTTGCTATGAGAGAAAATCAATTCTCTTTTGTCTGGGGTAAGCAGGATTTTAGGTTTTGGATCACTTGGAGGTCTGTTTTAAACCGAGGAGAGATGGATAATGGATCTTTCGGATGATGCCCGCGCTCCAGTGGCGCAATCGGTCAGCGCGCGGTACTTATATGGCAGTACTTGTTGAGCAATGCCGAGGTTGTGAGTTCGAGCCTCACCTGGAGCATGCTTTTTCTTGCTTTTTGCCTTTCTTAATGGAAAATGTCGTCTGCACTTGCACCCTACGGCCTGAGAACTTTACCACAAGGCAGTAAGCGCCCAAAGAAACTTAAGGTTCTTTCCTCAGTGGTGCTTGAATGAGTTGTCTTTCAGTTACACTGACCACATTCTTTAAACTCTGGACCAAAACTGATAACGAGAATGTGCGCCTTCTACTTGTTGAAAAGAGGCGTGGAGCGCTGCGACATGGCTTTTCCCTTTCAGAAAGCTCATTCTTCTAACTTTGTAGCTCAAACCGCTTGCAATTCTGTAGCAAGTTTGCAAGGGAAAATAAATCAAAGACTTTGCCACCCTTACCTTGTAAAGTAAGAGAACGGATGACTTATGAATGAAAAAAAAAGGGTTTGCATGTATCCAGTGCAAGCCCCAGTGGCCTAATGGATAAGGCACTGGCCTCCTAAGCCAGGGATTGTGGGTTCGAGTCCCATCTGGCGTGCTCGAGAACTTGCTTGGCTCTGTCTAAAGCAAGGCTTTCAAATAAAATCTTTAGAAGTTCCCTTTCCTGATGCCTTAATTAATATGTGTGCCTCTTATTAGTAGAACTCACAATTAGTTGAGCATCATGCTATCAGCTGAACAGAATCTTCTGCAAGATGGCTACAAGTCCTCTTGTCCAATACCAAATCTCCTGCAATGTTTCTGCCAAACAATGTCTTCAGCTCCCCACAAAGGAAAAGCTGCTTTTATTAGGAAGGAGCTTTGCATTTTGTCCGACGTTCTCCTGACATCCCATTGTGGCATGCAAATCCGGTGGGCTAAAATCTTCAAGCAAAAAGGCCATCCTGACAAGTAGCGTTGGTAAGACGTGTTTTTCCTGATGTATCAACATATATGAATAGCAATCAGCATCACTCCTTAGAGGTGTGCCTCCTTTGCTTCACATGACATGGCGTTGTTGCATTTTTTGAGATTTGCACTGATAGCCACTGCTCTGGGACATGTTCAGAAGTCTTCTTGCCGCAAACAGTCAGAAACAGAATCTCATGTGAATCCGCAGCTTTTCTGCCAAATAGAGCATTAAAATGCTCAACACAGTGTCTGGATAGTGGCATTTTAAATGTATTAACAACTCTTGTGTTTTATCTGGGTTTACGCACAAACTGACTTTGGTCCAAAGGTACTTGGTATTTGGTATTACCTTCCACTTCTTGGTTTACAGTGGACCTTTTAGTAACTTTTAGTAACTTTGGCATGAATATATTCCTAACACGTCACAATAGCAGTTGCAATATCATTTTTTCTTTCAAAAAAGTTTTACTTTTTATTTTTAAAAAACTGTCCTTGAGCTCCAGTCAAGTGGCTTTGGCAGTGTTTTTTTTCTAGGAGCACTTATAAGCTACCATTTCTTGCTATGAGAGAAAATCAATTCTCTTTTGTCTGGGGTAAGCAGGATTTTAGGTTTTGGATCACTTGGAGGTCTGTTTTAAACCGAGGAGAGATGGATAATGGATCTTTCGGATGACGCCTGCGCTCCAGTGGCGCAATCGGTCAGCGCGCGGTACTTATATGGCAGTACTTGTTGAGCAATGCCGAGGTTGTGAGTTCGAGCCTCACCTGGAGCATGCTTTTTCTTGCTTTTTGCCTTTCTTAATGGAAAATGTCGTCTGCACTTGCACCCTACGGCCTGAGAACTTTACCACAAGGCAGTAAGCGCCCAAAGAAACTTAAGGTTCTTTCCTCAGTGGTGCTTGAATGAGTTGTCTTTCAGTTACACTGACCACATTCTTTAAACTCTGGACCAAAACTGATAACGAGAATGTGCGCCTTCTACTTGTTGAAAAGAGGCGTGGAGCGCTGCGACATGGCTTTTCCCTTTCAGAAAGCTCATTCTTCTAACTTTGTAGCTCAAACCACTTGCAATTCTGTAGCAAGTTTGCAAGGGAAAATAAATCAAAGACTTTGCCACCCTTACCTTGTAAAATGTCGTCTGCACTTGCACCCTACGGCCTGAGAACTTTACCACAAGGCAGTAAGCGCCCAAAGAAACTTAAGGTTCTTTCCTCAGTGGTGCTTGAATGAGTTGTCTTTCAGTTACACTGACCACATTCTTTAAACTCTGGACCAAAACTGATAACGAGAATGTGCGCCTTCTACTTGTTGAAAAGAGGCGTGGAGCGCTGCGACATGGCTTTTCCCTTTCAGAAAGCTCATTCTTCTAACTTTGTAGCTCAAACCACTTGCAATTCTGTAGCAAGTTTGCAAGGGAAAATAAATCAAAGACTTTGCCACCCTTACCTTGTAAAGTAAGAGAACGGATGACTTATGAATGAAAAAAAAAGGGTGTGCATGCATCCAGTGCAAGCCCCAGTGGCCTAATGGATAAGGCACTGGCCTCCTAAGCCAGGGATTGTGGGTTCGAGTCCCATCTGGGGTGCTCGAGAACTTGCTTGGCTCTGTCTAAATCTTTAGAAGTTCCCTTTCCTGATGCCTTAATTAATATGTGTGCCTCTTATTAGTAGAACTCACAATTAGTTGAGCATCATGCTATCAGCTGAACAGAATCTTCTGCAAGATGGCTACAAGTCCTCTTGTCCAATACCAAATCTCCTGCAATGTTTCAGCCAAACAATGTCTTCAACTCCCCACAAAGGAAAAGCTGCTTTTATTAGGAAGGAGCTTTGCATTTTGTCCGACGTTCTCCTGACATCCCATTGTGGCATGCAAATCCGGTGGGCTAAAATCTTCAAGCAAAAAGGCCATCCTGACAAGTAGCGTTGGTAAGACGTGTTTTTCCTGATGTATCAACATATATGAATAGCAATCAGCATCACTCCTTAGAGGTGTGCCTCCTTTGCTTCACATGACATGGCGTTGTTGCATTTTTTGAGATTTGCACTGATAGCCACTGCTCTGGGACATGTTCAGAAGTCTTCTTGCCGCAAACAGTCAGAAACAGAATCTCATGTGAATCCGCAGCTTTTCTGCCAAATAGAGCATTAAAATGCTCAACACAGTGTCTGGATAGTGGCATTTTAAATGTATTAACAACTCTTGTGTTTTATCTGGGTTTACGCACAAACTGACTTTGGTCCAAAGGTACTTGGTATTTGGTATTACCTTCCACTTCTTGGTTTACAGTGGACCTTTTAGTAACTTTTAGTAACTTTTGCATGAATATATTCCTAACACGTCACAATAGCAGTTGCAATATCATTTTTTCTTTCAAAAAAGTTTTACTTTTTATTTTTAAAAAACTGTCCTTGAGCTCCAGTCAAGTGGCTTTGGCAGTGTTTTTTTTCTAGGAGCACTTATAAGCTACCATTTCTTGCTATGAGAGAAAATCAATTCTCTTTTGTCTGGGGTAAGCAGGATTTTAGGTTTTGGATCACTTGGAGGTCTGTTTTAAACCGAGGAGAGATGGATAATGGATCTTTCGGATGACGCCCGCGCTCCAGTGGCGCAATCGGTCAGCGCGCGGTACTTATATGGCAGTACTTGTTGAGCAATGCCGAGGTTGTGAGTTCGAGCCTCACCTGGAGCATGCTTTTTCTTGCTTTTTGCCTTTCTTAATGGAAAATGTCGTCTGCACTTGCACCCTACGGCCTGAGAACTTTACCACAAGGCAGTAAGCGCCCAAAGAAACTTAAGGTTCTTTCCTCAGTGGTGCTTGAATGAGTTGTCTTTCAGTTACACTGACCACATTCTTTAAACTCTGGACCAAAACTGATAACGAGAATGTGCGCCTTCTACTTGTTGAAAAGAGGCGTGGAGCGCTGCGACATGGCTTTTCCCTTTCAGAAAGCTCATTCTTCTAACTTTGTAGCTCAAACCACTTGCAATTCTGTAGCAAGTTTGCAAGGGAAAATAAATCAAAGACTTTGCCACCCTTACCTTGTAAAATGTCGTCTGCACTTGCACCCTACGGCCTGAGAACTTTACCACAAGGCAGTAAGCGCCCAAAGAAACTTAAGGTTCTTTCCTCAGTGGTGCTTGAATGAGTTGTCTTTCAGTTACACTGACCACATTCTTTAAACTCTGGACCAAAACTGATAACGAGAATGTGCGCCTTCTACTTGTTGAAAAGAGGCGTGGAGCGCTGCGACATGGCTTTTCCCTTTCAGAAAGCTCATTCTTCTAACTTTGTAGCTCAAACCACTTGCAATTCTGTAGCAAGTTTGCAAGGGAAAATAAATCAAAGACTTTGCCACCCTTACCTTGTAAAGTAAGAGAACGGATGACTTATGAATGAAAAAAAAAGGGTGTGCATGCATCCAGTGCAAGCCCCAGTGGCCTAATGGATAAGGCACTGGCCTCCTAAGCCAGGGATTGTGGGTTCGAGTCCCATCTGGGGTGCTCGAGAACTTGCTTGGCTCTGTCTAAAGCAAGGCTTTCAAATAAAATCTTTAGAAGTTCCCTTTCCTGATGCCTTAATTAATATGTGTGCCTCTTACTAGTAGAACTCACAATTAGTTGAGCATCATGCTATCAGCTGAACAGAATCTTCTGCAAGATGGCTATAAGTCCTCTTGTCCAATACCAAATCTCCTGCAATGTTTCTGCCAAACAATGTCTTCAACTCCCCACAAAGGAAAAGCTGCTTTTATTAGGAAGGAGCTTTGCATTTTGTCCGACGTTCTCCTGACATCCCATTGTGGCATGCAAATCCGGTGGGCTAAAATCTTCAAGCAAAAAGGCCATCCTGACAAGTAGCGTTGGTAAGACGTGTTTTTCCTGATGTATCAACATATATGAATAGCAATCAGCATCACTCCTTAGAGGTGTGCCTCCTTTGCTTCACATGACATGGCGTTGTTGCATTTTTTGAGATTTGCACTGATAGCCACTGCTTTGGGACATGTTCAGAAGTCTTCTTGCCGCAAACAGTCAGAAACAGAATCTCATGTGAATCCGCAGCTTTTCTGCCAAATAGAGCATTAAAATGCTCAACACAGTGTCTGGATAGTGGCATTTTAAATGTATTAACAACTCTTGTGTTTTATCTGGGTTTACGCACAAACTGACTTTGGTCCAAAGGTACTTGGTATTTGGTATTACCTTCCACTTCTTGGTTTACAGTGGACCTTTTAGTAACTTTTAGTAACTTTGGCATGAATATATTCCTAACACGTCACAATAGCAGTTGCAATATCATTTTTTCTTTCAAAAAAGTTTTACTTTTTATTTTTAAAAAACTGTCCTTGAGCTCCAGTCAAGTGGCTTTGGCAGTGTTTTTTTTCTAGGAGCACTTATAAGCTACCATTTCTTGCTATGAGAGAAAATCAATTCTCTTTTGTCTGGGGTAAGCAGGATTTTAGGTTTTGGATCACTTGGAGGTCTGTTTTAAACCGAGGAGAGATGGATAATGGATCTTTCGGATGACGCCCGCGCTCCAGTGGCGCAATCGGTCAGCGCGCGGTACTTATATGGCAGTACTTGTTGAGCAATGCCGAGGTTGTGAGTTCGAGCCTCACCTGGAGTATGCTTTTTCTTGCTTTTTGCCTTTCTTAATGGAAAATGTCGTCTGCACTTGCACCCTACGGCCTGAGAACTTTACCACAAGGCAGTAAGCGCCCAAAGAAACTTAAGGTTCTTTCCTCAGTGGTGCTTGAATGAGTTGTCTTTCAGTTACACTGACCACATTCTTTAAACTCTGGACCAAAACTGATAACGAGAATGTGCGCCTTCTACTTGTTGAAAAGAGGCGTGGAGCGCTGCGACATGGCTTTTCCCTTTCAGAAAGCTCATTCTTCTAACTTTGTAGCTCAAACCACTTGCAATTCTGTAGCAAGTTTGCAAGGGAAAATAAATCAAAGACTTTGCCACCCTTACCTTGTAAAATGTCGTCTGCACTTGCACCCTACGGCCTGAGAACTTTACCACAAGGCAGTAAGCGCCCAAAGAAACTTAAGGTTCTTTCCTCAGTGGTGCTTGAATGAGTTGTCTTTCAGTTACACTGACCACATTCTTTAAACTCTGGACCAAAACTGATAACGAGAATGTGCGCCTTCTACTTGTTGAAAAGAGGCGTGGAGCGCTGCGACATGGCTTTTCCCTTTCAGAAAGCTCATTCTTCTAACTTTGTAGCTCAAACCACTTGCAATTCTGTAGCAAGTTTGCAAGGGAAAATAAATCAAAGACTTTGCCACCCTTACCTTGTAAAGTAAGAGAACGGATGACTTATGAATGAAAAAAAAAGGGTGTGCATGCATCCAGTGCAAGCCCCAGTGGCCTAATGGATAAGGCACTGGCCTCCTAAGCCAGGGATTGTGGGTTCGAGTCCCATCTGGGGTGCTCGAGAACTTGCTTGGCTCTGTCTAAAGCAAGGCTTTCAAATAAAATCTTTAGAAGTTCCCTTTCCTGATGCCTTAATTAATATGTGTGCCTCTTACTAGTAGAACTCACAATTAGTTGAGCATCATGCTATCAGCTGAACAGAATCTTCTGCAAGATGGCTACAAGTCCTCTTGTCCAATACCAAATCTCCTGCAATGTTTCTGCCAAACAATGTCTTCAACTCCCCACAAAGGAAAAGCTGCTTTTATTAGGAAGGAGCTTTGCATTTTGTCCGACGTTCTCCTGACATCCCATTGTGGCATGCAAATCCGGTGGGCTAAAATCTTCAAGCAAAAAGGCCATCCTGACAAGTAGCGTTGGTAAGACGTGTTTTTCCTGATGTATCAACATATATGAATAGCAATCAGCATCACTCCTTAGAGGTGTGCCTCCTTTGCTTCACATGACATGGCGTTGTTGCATTTTTTGAGATTTGCACTGATAGCCACTGCTCTGGGACATGTTCAGAAGTCTTCTTGCCGCAAACAGTCAGAAACAGAATCTCATGTGAATCCGCAGCTTTTCTGCCAAATAGAGCATTAAAATGCTCAACACAGTGTCTGGATAGTGGCATTTTAAATGTATTAACAACTCTTGTGTTTTATCTGGGTTTACGCACAAACTGACTTTGGTCCAAAGGTACTTGGTATTTGGTATTACCTTCCACTTCTTGGTTTACAGTGGACCTTTTAGTAACTTTTAGTAACTTTGGCATGAATATATTCCTAACACGTCACAATAGCAGTTGCAATATCATTTTTTCTTTCAAAAAAGTTTTACTTTTTATTTTTAAAAAACTGTCCTTGAGCTCCAGTCAAGTGGCTTTGGCAGTGTTTTTTTTCTAGGAGCACTTATAAGCTACCATTTCTTGCTATGAGAGAAAATCAATTCTCTTTTGTCTGGGGTAAGCAGGATTTTAGGTTTTGGATCACTTGGAGGTCTGTTTTAAACCGAGGAGAGATGGATAATGGATCTTTCGGATGACGCCCGCGCTCCAGTGGCGCAATCGGTCAGCGCGCGGTACTTATATGGCAGTACTTGTTGAGCAATGCCGAGGTTGTGAGTTCGAGCCTCACCTGGAGCATGCTTTTTCTTGCTTTTTGCCTTTCTTAATGGAAAATGTCGTCTGCACTTGCACCCTACGGCCTGAGAACTTTACCACAAGGCAGTAAGCGCCCAAAGAAACTTAAGGTTCTTTCCTCAGTGGTGCTTGAATGAGTTGTCTTTCAGTTACACTGACCACATTCTTTAAACTCTGGACCAAAACTGATAACGAGAATGTGCGCCTTCTACTTGTTGAAAAGAGGCGTGGAGCGCTGCGACATGGCTTTTCCCTTTCAGAAAGCTCATTCTTCTAACTTTGTAGCTCAAACCGCTTGCAATTCTGTAGCAAGTTTGCAAGGGAAAATAAATCAAAGACTTTGCCACCCTTACCTTGTAAAGTAAGAGAACGGATGACTTATGAATGAAAAAAAAAGGGTTTGCATGTGTCCAGTGCAAGCCCCAGTGGCCTAATGGATAAGGCACTGGCCTCCTAAGCCAGGGATTGTGGGTTCGAGTCCCATCTGGGGTGCTCGAGAACTTGCTTGGCTCTGTCTAAAGCAAGGCTTTCAAATAAAATCTTTAGAAGTTACCTTTCCTGATGCCTTAATTAATATGTGTGCCTCTTATTAGTAGAACTCAAAATTAGTTGAGCATCATGCTATCAGCTGAACAGAATCTTCTGCAAGATGGCTACAAGTCCAAATCTCCTGCAATGTTTCAGCCAAACAATGTCTTCAACTCCCCACAAAGGAAAAGCTGCTTTTATTAGGAAGGAGCTTTGCATTTTGTCCGACGTTCTCCTGACATCCCATTGTGGCATGCAAATCCGGTGGGCTAAAATCTTCAAGCAAAAAGGCCATCCTGACAAGTAGCGTTGGTAAGACGTGTTTTTCCTGATGTATCAACATATATGAATAGCAATCAGCATCACTCCTTAGAGGTGTGCCTCCTTTGCTTCACATGACATGGCGTTGTTGCATTTTTTGAGATTTGCACTGATAGCCACTGCTCTGGGACATGTTCAGAAGTCTTCTTGCCGCAAACAGTCAGAAACAGAATCTCATGTGAATCCGCAGCTTTTCTGCCAAATAGAGCATTAAAATGCTCAACACAGTGTCTGGATAGTGGCATTTTAAATGTATTAACAACTCTTGTGTTTTATCTGGGTTTACGCACAAACTGACTTTGGTCCAAAGGTACTTGGTATTTGGTATTACCTTCCACTTCTTGGTTTACAGTGGACCTTTTAGTAACTTTTCATAGCAGTTGCAATATCATTTTTTCTTTCAAAAAAGTTTTACTTTTTATTTTTAAAAAACTGTCCTTGAGCTCCAGTCAAGTGGCTTTGGCAGTGTTTTTTTTCTAGGAGCACTTATAAGCTACCATTTCTTGCTATGAGAGAAAATCAATTCTCTTTTGTCTGGGGTAAGCAGGATTTTAGGTTTTGGATCACTTGGAGGTCTGTTTTAAACCGAGGAGAGATGGATAATGGATCTTTCGGATGATGCCCGCGCTCCAGTGGCGCAATCGGTCAGCGCGCGGTACTTATATGGCAGTACTTGTTGAGCAATGCCGAGGTTGTGAGTTCGAGCCTCACCTGGAGCATGCTTTTTCTTGCTTTTTGCCTTTCTTAATGGAAAATGTCGTCTGCACTTGCACCCTACGGCCTGAGAACTTTACCACAAGGCAGTAAGCGCCCAAAGAAACTTAAGGTTCTTTCCTCAGTGGTGCTTGAATGAGTTGTCTTTCAGTTACACTGACCACATTCTTTAAACTCTGGACCAAAACTGATAACGAGAATGTGCGCCTTCTACTTGTTGAAAAGAGGCGTGGAGCGCTGCGACATGGCTTTTCCCTTTCAGAAAGCTCATTCTTCTAACTTTGTAGCTCAAACCACTTGCAATTCTGTAGCAAGTTTGCAAGGGAAAATAAATCAAAGACTTTGCCACCCTTACCTTGTAAAGTAAGAGAACGGATGACTTATGAATGAAAAAAAAAGGGTTTGCATGCATCCAGTGCAAGCCCCAGTGGCCTAATGGATAAGGCACTGGCCTCCTAAGCCAGGGATTGTGGGTTCGAGTCCCATCTGGGGTGCTCAAGAACTTGCTTGGCTCTGTCTAAAGCAAGGCTTTCAAATAAAATCTTTAGAAGTTACCTTTCCTGATGCCTTAAAGGGGTTGTAAAGGTAAAAATTTTTTCACCTTAATGCATTCTATGCATTAAGGTGAAAAAACTTCTGACAGAACCGCCGCCCCCAGGCCCCCCGTTTTACTTACCTGACGCCTCGAAAGTCAGCTTCGCGTTCCCGACATCTGTTCCTCCGCTCACCCTGGCCGCTGATTGGCTGCAGTGGATGGATTGAAAGCAGCGCAGCCATTGGCTCGCGCTGCTGTCAATCACATCCGATGACGCGACGCGCCGGGGGGCGGGGCCGAGTGATACAGCGAGCGGCTATAGCCGCCGGCTGTATCACGGGAGCGCGCCCGCAAGCACTCACCACCGTGCGAGGGAGCTCGCATTAAGGTGGTGAATGCTTGCGGGGAGGAGCTGAAACAGCCGCCGAGGGACCCCAGAAGACGAGGTTCGGGGCCACTCTGTGCAGAACGAGCTGCACAGTGAAGGTAAGTATAACATGTTTGTTATTTAAAAAAAAAAAAAAAAAACACCTTTACAACCGCTTTAATTAATATGTGTGCCTCTTATTAGTAGAACTCACAATTAGTTGAGCATCATGCTATCAGCTGAACAGAATCTTCTGCAAGATGGCTACAAGTCCAAATCTCCTGCAATGTTTCAGCCAAACAATGTCTTCAACTCCCCACAAAGGAAAAGCTGCTTTTATTAGGAAGGAGCTTTGCATTTTGTCCGACGTTCTCCTGACATCCCATTGTGGCATGCAAATCCGGTGGGCTAAAATCTTCAAGCAAAAAGGCCATCCTGACAAGTAGCGTTGGTAAGACGTGTTTTTCCTGATGTATCAACATATATGAATAGCAATCAGCATCACTCCTTAGAGGTGTGCCTCCTTTGCTTCACATGACATGGCGTTGTTGCATTTTTTGAGATTTGCACTGATAGCCACTGCTCTGGGACATGTTCAGAAGTCTTCTTGCCGCAAACAGTCAGAAACAGAATCTCATGTGAATCCGCAGCTTTTCTGACAAATAGAGCATTAAAATGCTCAACACAGTGTCTGGATAGTGGCATTTTAAATGTATTAACAACTCTTGTGTTTTATCTGGGTTTACGCACAAACTGACTTTGGTCCAAAGGTACTTGGTATTTGGTATTACCTTCCACTTCTTGGTTTACAGTGGACCTTTTAGTAACTTTTAGTAACTTTTGCATGAATATATTCCTAACACGTCACAATAGCAGTTGCAATATCATTTTTTCTTTCAAAAAAGTTTTACTTTTTATTTTTAAAAAACTGTCCTTGAGCTCCAGTCAAGTGGCTTTGGCAGTGTTTTTTTTCTAGGAGCACTTATAAGCTACCATTTCTTGCTATGAGAGAAAATCAATTCTCTTTTGTCTGGGGTAAGCAGGATTTTAGGTTTTGGATCACTTGGAGGTCTGTTTTAAACCGAGGAGAGATGGATAATGGATCTTTCGGATGATGCCTGCGCTCCAGTGGCGCAATCGGTCAGCGCGCGGTACTTATATGGCAGTACTTGTTCAGCAATGCCGAGGTTGTGAGTTCGAGCCTCACCTGGAGCATGCTTTTTCTTGCTTTTTGCCTTTCTTAATGGAAAATGTCGTCTGCACTTGCACCCTACGGCCTGAGAACTTTACCACAAGGCAGTAAGCGCCCAAAGAAACTTAAGGTTCTTTCCTCAGTGGTGCTTGAATGAGTTGTCTTTCAGTTACACTGACCACATTCTTTAAACTCTGGACCAAAACTGATAACGAGAATGTGCGCCTTCTACTTGTTGAAAAGAGGCGTGGAGCGCTGCGACATGGCTTTTCCCTTTCAGAAAGCTCATTCTTCTAACTTTGTAGCTCAAACCACTTGCAATTCTGTAGCAAGTTTGCAAGGGAAAATAAATCAAAGACTTTGCCACCCTTACCTTGTAAAGTAAGAGAACGGATGACTTATGAATGAAAAAAAAGGGGGTTTGCATGCATCCAGTGCAAGCCCCAGTGGCCTAATGGATAAGGCACTGGCCTCCTAAGCCAGGGATTGTGGGTTCGAGTCCCATCTGGGGTGCTCAAGAACTTGCTTGGCTCTGTCTAAAGCAAGGCTTTCAAATAAAATCTTTAGAAGTTACCTTTCCTGATGCCTTAAAGGGGTTGTAAAGGTAAAAATTTTTTCACCTTAATGCATTCTATGCATTAAGGTGAAAAAACTTCTGACAGAACCGCCGCCCCCAGGCCCCCCGTTTTACTTACCTGACGCCTCGAAAGTCAGCTTCGCGTTCCCGACATCTGTTCCTCCGCTCACCCTGGCCGCTGATTGGCTGCAGTGGATGGATTGAAAGCAGCGCAGCCATTGGCTCGCGCTGCTGTCAATCACATCCGATGACGCGACGCGCCGGGGGGCGGGGCCGAGTGATACAGCGAGCGGCTATAGCCGCCGGCTGTATCACTGGAGCGCGCCCGCAAGCACTCACCACCGTGCGAGGGAGCTCGCATTAAGGTGGTGAATGCTTGCGGGGAGGAGCTGAAACAGCCGCCGAGGGACCCCAGAAGACGAGGTTCGGGGCCACTCTGTGCAGAACGAGCTGCACAGTGAAGGTAAGTATAACATGTTTGTTATTTAAAAAAAAAAAAAAAAACACCTTTACAACCGCTTTAATTAATATGTGTGCCTCTTATTAGTAGAACTCACAATTAGTTGAGCATCATGCTATCAGCTGAACAGAATCTTCTGCAAGATGGCTACAAGTCCAAATCTCCTGCAATGTTTCAGCCAAACAATGTCTTCAACTCCCCACAAAGGAAAAGCTGCTTTTATTAGGAAGGAGCTTTGCATTTTGTCCGACGTTCTCCTGACATCCCATTGTGGCATGCAAATCCGGTGGGCTAAAATCTTCAAGCAAAAAGGCCATCCTGACAAGTAGCATTGGTAAGACGTGTTTTTCCTGATGTATCAACATATATGAATAGCAATCAGCATCACTCCTTAGAGGTGTGCCTCCTTTGCTTCACATGACATGGCGTTGTTGCATTTTTTGAGATTTGCACTGATAGCCACTGCTCTGGGACATGTTCAGAAGTCTTCTTGCCGCAAACAGTCAGAAACAGAATCTCATGTGAATCCGCAGCTTTTCTGACAAATAGAGCATTAAAATGCTCAACACAGTGTCTGGATAGTGGCATTTTAAATGTATTAACAACTCTTGTGTTTTATCTGGGTTTACGCACAAACTGACTTTGGTCCAAAGGTACTTGGTATTTGGTATTACCTTCCACTTCTTGGTTTACAGTGGACCTTTTAGTAACTTTTAGTAACTTTTGCATGAATATATTCCTAACACGTCACAATAGCAGTTGCAATATCATTTTTTCTTTCAAAAAAGTTTTACTTTTTATTTTTAAAAAACTGTCCTTGAGCTCCAGTCAAGTGGCTTTGGCAGTGTTTTTTTTCTAGGAGCACTTATAAGCTACCATTTCTTGCTATGAGAGAAAATCAATTCTCTTTTGTCTGGGGTAAGCAGGATTTTAGGTTTTGGATCACTTGGAGGTCTGTTTTAAACCGAGGAGAGATGGATAATGGATCTTTCGGATGATGCCCGCGCTCCAGTGGCGCAATCGGTCAGCGCGCGGTACTTATATGGCAGTACTTGTTGAGCAATGCCGAGGTTGTGAGTTCGAGCCTCACCTGGAGCATGCTTTTTGCCTTTCTTAATGGAAAATGTCGTCTGCACTTGCACCCTACGGCCTGAGAACTTTACCACAAGGCAGTAAGCGCCCAAAGAAACTTAAGGTTCTTTCCTCAGTGGTGCTTGAATGAGTTGTCTTTCAGTTACACTGACCACATTCTTTAAACTCTGGACCAAAACTGATAACGAGAATGTGCGCCTTCTACTTGTTGAAAAGAGGCGTGGAGCGCTGCGACATGGCTTTTCCCTTTCAGAAAGCTCATTCTTCTAACTTTGTAGCTCAAACCACTTGCAATTCTGTAGCAAGTTTGCAAGGGAAAATAAATCAAAGACTTTGCCACCCTTACCTTGTAAAGTAAGAGAACGGATGACTTATGAATGAAAAAAAAGGGGGTTTGCATGCATCCAGTGCAAGCCCCAGTGGCCTAATGGATAAGGCACTGGCCTCCTAAGCCAGGGATTGTGGGTTCGAGTCCCATCTGGGGTGCTCAAGAACTTGCTTGGCTCTGTCTAAAGCAAGGCTTTCAAATAAAATCTTTAGAAGTTACCTTTCCTGATGCCTTAAAGGGGTTGTAAAGGTAAAAATTTTTTCACCTTAATGCATTCTATGCATTAAGGTGAAAAAACTTCTGACAGAACCGCCGCCCCCAGGCCCCCCGTTTTACTTACCTGACGCCTCGAAAGTCAGCTTCGCGTTCCCGACATCTGTTCCTCCGCTCACCCTGGCCGCTGATTGGCTGCAGTGGATGGATTGAAAGCAGCGCAGCCATTGGCTCGCGCTGCTGTCAATCACATCCGATGACGCGACGCGCCGGGGGGCGGGGCCGAGTGATACAGCGAGCGGCTATAGCCGCCGGCTGTATCACTGGAGCGCGCCCGCAAGCACTCACCACCGTGCGAGGGAGCTCGCATTAAGGTGGTGAATGCTTGCGGGGAGGAGCTGAAACAGCCGCCGAGGGACCCCAGAAGACGAGGTTCGGGGCCACTCTGTGCAGAACGAGCTGCACAGTGAAGGTAAGTATAACATGTTTGTTATTTAAAAAAAAAAAAAAAAACACCTTTACAACCGCTTTAATTAATATGTGTGCCTCTTATTAGTAGAACTCACAATTAGTTGAGCATCATGCTATCAGCTGAACAGAATCTTCTGCAAGATGGCTACAAGTCCAAATCTCCTGCAATGTTTCAGCCAAACAATGTCTTCAACTCCCCACAAAGGAAAAGCTGCTTTTATTAGGAAGGAGCTTTGCATTTTGTCCGACGTTCTCCTGACATCCCATTGTGGCATGCAAATCCGGTGGGCTAAAATCTTCAAGCAAAAAGGCCATCCTGACAAGTAGCATTGGTAAGACGTGTTTTTCCTGATGTATCAACATATATGAATAGCAATCAGCATCACTCCTTAGAGGTGTGCCTCCTTTGCTTCACATGACATGGCGTTGTTGCATTTTTTGAGATTTGCACTGATAGCCACTGCTCTGGGACATGTTCAGAAGTCTTCTTGCCGCAAACAGTCAGAAACAGAATCTCATGTGAATCCGCAGCTTTTCTGACAAATAGAGCATTAAAATGCTCAACACAGTGTCTGGATAGTGGCATTTTAAATGTATTAACAACTCTTGTGTTTTATCTGGGTTTACGCACAAACTGACTTTGGTCCAAAGGTACTTGGTATTTGGTATTACCTTCCACTTCTTGGTTTACAGTGGACCTTTTAGTAACTTTTAGTAACTTTTGCATGAATATATTCCTAACACGTCACAATAGCAGTTGCAATATCATTTTTTCTTTCAAAAAAGTTTTACTTTTTATTTTTAAAAAACTGTCCTTGAGCTCCAGTCAAGTGGCTTTGGCAGTGGTTTTTTTCTAGGAGCACTTATAAGCTACCATTTCTTGCTATGAGAGAAAATCAATTCTCTTTTGTCTGGGGTAAGCAGGATTTTAGGTTTTGGATCACTTGGAGGTCTGTTTTAAACCGAGGAGAGATGGATAATGGATCTTTCGGATGATGCCCGCGCTCCAGTGGCGCAATCGGTCAGCGCGCGGTACTTATATGGCAGTACTTGTTGAGCAATGCCGAGGTTGTGAGTTCGAGCCTCACCTGGAGCATGCTTTTTGCCTTTCTTAATGGAAAATGTCGTCTGCACTTGCACCCTACGGCCTGAGAACTTTACCACAAGGCAGTAAGCGCCCAAAGAAACTTAAGGTTCTTTCCTCAGTGGTGCTTGAATGAGTTGTCTTTCAGTTACACTGACCACATTCTTTAAACTCTGGACCAAAACTGATAACGAGAATGTGCGCCTTCTACTTGTTGAAAAGAGGCGTGGAGCGCTGCGACATGGCTTTTCCCTTTCAGAAAGCTCATTCTTCTAACTTTGTATCTCAAACCGCTTGCAATTCTGTAGCAAGTTTGCAAGGGAAAATAAATCAAAGACTTTGCCACCCTTACCTTGTAAAGTAAGAGAACGGATGACTTATGAATGAAAAAAAAAGGGTTTGCATGTATCCAGTGCAAGCCCCAGTGGCCTAATGGATAAGGCACTGGCCTCCTAAGCCAGGGATTGTGGGATCGAGTCCCATCTGGGGTGCTCGAGAACTTGCTTGGCTCTGTCTAAAGCAAGGCTTTCAAATAAAATCTTTAGAAGTTCCCTTTCCTGATGCCTTAATTAATATGTGTGCCTCTTATTAGTAGAACTCACAATTAGTTGAGCATCATGCTATCAGCTGAACAGAATCTTCTGCAAGATGGCTACAAGTCCTCTTGTCCAATACCAAATCTCCTGCAATGTTTCTGCCAAACAATGTCTTCAACTCCCCACAAAGGAAAAGCTGCTTTTATTAGGAAGGAGCTTTGCATTTTGTCCGACGTTCTCCTGACATCCCATTGTGGCATGCAAATCCGGTGGGCTAAAATCTTCAAGCAAAAAGGCCATCCTGACAAGTAGCGTTGGTAAGACGTGTTTTTCCTGATGTATCAACATATATGAATAGCAATCAGCATCACTCCTTAGAGGTGTGCCTCCTTTGCTTCACATGACATGGCGTTGTTGCATTTTTTGAGATTTGCACTGATAGCCACTGCTCTGGGACATGTTCAGAAGTCTTCTTGCCGCAAACAGTCAGAAACAGAATCTCATGTGAATCCGCAGCTTTTCTGCCAAATAGAGCATTAAAATGCTCAACACAGTGTCTGGATAGTGGCATTTTAAATGTATTAACAACTCTTGTGTTTTATCTGGGTTTACGCACAAACTGACTTTGGTCCAAAGGTACTTGGTATTTGGTATTACCTTCCACTTCTTGGTTTACAGTGGACCTTTTAGTAACTTTTAGTAACTTTTGCATGAATATATTCCTAACACGTCACAATAGCAGTTGCAATATCATTTTTTCTTTCAAAAAAGTTTTACTTTTTATTTTTAAAAAACTGTCCTTGAGCTCCAGTCAAGTGGCTTTGGCAGTGTTTTTTTTCTAGGAGCACTTATAAGCTACCATTTCTTGCTATGAGAGAAAATCAATTCTCTTTTGTCTGGGGTAAGCAGGATTTTAGGTTTTGGATCACTTGGAGGTCTGTTTTAAACCGAGGAGAGATGGATAATGGATCTTTTGGATGATGCCCGCGCTCCAGTGGCGCAATCGGTCAGCGCGCGGTACTTATATGGCAGTACTTGTTGAGCAATGCCGAGGTTGTGAGTTCGAGCCTCACCTGGAGCATGCTTTTTCTTGCTTTTTGCCTTTCTTAATGGAAAATGTCGTCTGCACTTGCACCCTACGGCCTGAGAACTTTACCACAAGGCAGTAAGCGCCCAAAGAAACTTAAGGTTCTTTCCTCAGTGGTGCTTGAATGAGTTGTCTTTCAGTTACACTGACCACATTCTTTAAACTCTGGACCAAAACTGATAACGAGAATGTGCGCCTTCTACTTGTTGAAAAGAGGCGTGGAGCGCTGCGACATGGCTTTTCCCTTTCAGAAAGCTCATTCATCTAACTTTGTAGCTCAAACCACTTGCAATTCTGTAGCAAGTTTGCAAGGGAAAATAAATCAAAGACTTTGCCACCCTTACCTTGTAAAGTAAGAGAACGGATGACTTATGAATGAAAAAAAAAGGGTTTGCAGGCATCCAGTGCAAGCCCCAGTGGCCTAATGGATAAGGCACTGGCCTCCTAAGCCAGGGATTGTGGGTTCGAGTCCCATCTGGGGTGCTCGAGAACTTGCTTGGCTCTGTCTAAAGCAAGGCTTTCAAATAAAATCTTTAGAAGTTACCTTTCCTGATGCCTTAAAGGGGTTGTAAAGGTAAAAATTTTTTCACCTTAATGCATTCTATGCATTAAGGTGAAAAAACTTCTGACAGAACCGCCGCCCCCAGGCCCCCCGTTTTACTTACCTGACGCCTCGAAAGTCAGCTTCGCGTTCCCGACATCTGTTCCTCCGCTCACCCTGGCCGCTGATTGGCTGCAGTGGATGGATTGAAAGCAGCGCAGCCATTGGCTCGCGCTGCTGTCAATCACATCCGATGACGCGACGCGCCGGGGGGCGGGGCCGAGTGATACAGCGAGCGGCTATAGCCGCCGGCTGTATCACGGGAGCGCGCCCGCAAGCACTCACCACCGTGCGAGGGAGCTCGCATTAAGGTGGTGAATGCTTGCGGGGAGGAGCTGAAACAGCCGCCGAGGGACCCCAGAAGACGAGGTTCGGGGCCACTGTGTGCAGAACGAGCTGCACAGTGAAGGTAAGTATAACATGTTTGTTATTTTAAAAAAAAAAAAAAAAAACACCTTTACAACTGCTTTAATTAATATGTGTGCCTCTTATTAGTAGAACTCACAATTAGTTGAGCATCATGCTATCAGCTGAACAGAATCTTCTGCAAGATGGCTACAAGTCCAAATCTCCTGCAATGTTTCAGCCAAACAATGTCTTCAACTCCCCACAAATGTATTAACAACTCTTGTGTTTTATCTGGGTTTACGCACAAACTGACTTTGGTCCAAAGGTACTTGGTATTTGGTATTACCTTCCACTTCTTGGTTTACAGTGGACCTTTTAGTAACTTTTAGTAACTTTTGCATGAATATATTCCTAACACGTCACAATAGCAGTTGCAATATCATTTTTTCTTTCAAAAAAGTTTTACTTTTTATTTTTAAAAAACTGTCCTTGAGCTCCAGTCAAGTGGCTTTGGCAGTGTTTTTTTTCTAGGAGCACTTATAAGCTACCATTTCTTGCTATGAGAGAAAATCAATTCTCTTTTGTCTGGGGTAAGCAGGATTTTAGGTTTTAGATCACTTGGAGGTCTGTTTTAAACCGAGGAGAGATGGATAATGGATCGTTCGAATGACGCCCGCGCTCCAGTGGCGCAATCGGTCAGCGCGCGGTACTTATATGGCAGTACTTGTTGAGCAATGCCGAGGTTGTGAGTTCGAGCCTCACCTGGAGCATGCTTTTTCTTGCTTTTTGCCTTTCTTAATGGAAAATGTCGTCTGCACTTGCACCCTACGGCCTGAGAACTTTACCACAAGGCAGTAAGCGCCCAAAGAAACTTAAGGTTCTTTCCTCAGTGGTGCTTGAATGAGTTGTCTTTCAGTTACACTGACCACATTCTTTAAACTCTGGACCAAAACTGATAACGAGAATGTGCGCCTTCTACTTGTTGAAAAGAGGCGTGGAGCGCTGCGACATGGCTTTTCCCTTTCAGAAAGCTCATTCTTCTAACTTTGTAGCTCAAACCACTTGCAATTCTGTAGCAAGTTTGCAAGGGAAAATAAATCAAAGACTTTGCCACCCTTACCTTGTAAAGTAAGAGAACGGATGACTTATGAATGAAAAAAAAAGGGTGTGCATGCATCCAGTGCAAGCCCCAGTGGCCTAATGGATAAGGCACTGGCCTCCTAAGCCAGGGATTGTGGGTTCGAGTCCCATCTGGGGTGCTCGAGAACTTGCTTGGCTCTGTCTAAAGCAAGGCTTTCAAATAAAATCTTTAGAAGTTCCCTTTCCTGATGCCTTAATTAATATGTGTGCCTCTTACTAGTAGAACTCACAATTAGTTGAGCATCATGCTATCAGCTGAACAGAATCTTCTGCAAGATGGCTACAAGTCCTCTTGT
Source organism: Aquarana catesbeiana (assembly GCF_042186555.1). NCBI lineage: Eukaryota > Metazoa > Chordata > Amphibia > Anura > Ranidae > Aquarana > Aquarana catesbeiana. Next base: position 599,621,655 of record NC_133326.1, on the reverse strand, counting down.
CCAATACCAAATCTCCTGCAATGTTTCTGCCAAACAATGTCTTCAACTCCCCACAAAGGAAAAGCTGCTTTTATTAGGAAGGAGCTTTGCATTTTGTCCGACGTTCTCCTGACATCCCATTGTGGCATGCAAATCCGGTGGGCTAAAATCTTCAAGCAAAAAGGCCATCCTGACAAGTAGCGTTGGTAAGACGTGTTTTTCCTGATGTATCAACATATATGAATAGCAATCAGCATCACTCCTTAGAGGTGTGCCTCCTTTGCTTCACATGACATGGCGTTGTTGCATTTTTTGAGATTTGCACTGATAGCCACTGCTCTGGGACATGTTCAGAAGTCTTCTTGCCGCAAACAGTCAGAAACAGAATCTCATGTGAATCCGCAGCTTTTCTGCCAAATAGAGCATTAAAATGCTCAACACAGTGTCTGGATAGTGGCATTTTAAATGTATTAACAACTCTTGTGTTTTATCTGGGTTTACGCACAAACTGACTTTGGTCCAAAGGTACTTGGTATTTGGTATTACCTTCCACTTCTTGGTTTACAGTGGACCTTTTAGTAACTTTTAGTAACTTTTGCATGAATATATTCCTAACACGTCACAATAGCAGTTGCAATATCATTTTTTCTTTCAAAAAAGTTTTACTTTTTATTTTTAAAAAACTGTCCTTGAGCTCCAGTCAAGTGGCTTTGGCAGTGTTTTTTTTCTAGGAGCACTTATAAGCTACCATTTCTTGCTATGAGAGAAAATCAATTCTCTTTTGTCTGGGGTAAGCAGGATTTTAGGTTTTGGATCACTTGGAGGTCTGTTTTAAACCGAGGAGAGATGGATAATGGATCTTTCGGATGATGCCCGCGCTCCAGTGGCGCAATCGGTCAGCGCGCGGTACTTATATGGCAGTTACTGTTGAGCAATGCCGAGGTTGTGAGTTCGAGCCTCACCTGGAGCATGCTTTTTCTTGCTTTTTGCCTTTCTTAATGGAAAATGTCGTCTGCACTTGCACCCTATGGCCTGAGAACTTTACCACAAGGCAGTAAGCGCCCAAAGAAACTTAAGGTTCTTTCCTCAGTGGTGCTTGAATGAGTTGTCTTTCAGTTACACTGACCACATTCTTTAAACTCTGGACCAAAACTGATAACGAGAATGTGCGCCTTCTACTTGTTGAAAAGAGGCGTGGAGCGCTGCGACATGGCTTTTCCCTTTCAGAAAGCTCATTCTTCTAACTTTGTAGCTCAAACCGCTTGCAATTCTGTAGCAAGTTTGCAAGGGAAAATAAATCAAAGACTTTGCTACCCTTACCTTGTAAAGTAAGAGAACGGATGACTTATGAATGAAAAAAAAAGGGTTTGCATGCATCCAGTGCAAGCCCCAGTGGCCTAATGGATAAGGCACTGACCTCCTAAGCCAGGGATTGTGGGTTCGAGTCCCATCTGGGGTGCTCGAGAACTTGCTTGGCTCTGTCTAAAGCAAGGCTTTCAAATAAAATCTTTAGAAGTTCCCTTTCCTGATGCCTTAATTAATATGTGTGCCTCTTACTAGTAGAACTCACAATTAGTTGAGCATCATGCTATCAGCTGAACAGAATCTTCTGCAAGATGGCTACAAGTCCTCTTGTCCAATACCAAATCTCCTGCAATGTTTCTGCCAAACAATGTCTTCAACTCCCCACAAAGGAAAAGCTGCTTTTATTAGGAAGGAGCTTTGCATTTTGTCCGACGTTCTCCTGACATCCCATTGTGGCATGCAAATCCGGTGGGCTAAAATCTTCAAGCAAAAAGGCCATCCTGACAAGTAGCGTTGGTAAGACGTGTTTTTCCTGATGTATCAACATATATGAATAGCAATCAGCATCACTCCTTAGAGGTGTGCCTCCTTTGCTTCACATGACATGGCGTTGTTGCATTTTTTGAGATTTGCACTGATAGCCACTGCTCTGGGACATGTTCAGAAGTCTTCTTGCCGCAAACAGTCAGAAACAGAATCTCATGTGAATCCGCAGCTTTTCTGCCAAATAGAGCATTAAAATGCTCAACACAGTGTCTGGATAGTGGCATTTTAAATGTATTAACAACTCTTGTGTTTTATCTGGGTTTACGCACAAACTGACTTTGGTCCAAAGGTACTTGGTATTTGGTATTACCTTCCACTTCTTGGTTTACAGTGGACCTTTTAGTAACTTTTAGTAACTTTTGCATGAATATATTCCTAACACGTCACAATAGCAGTTGCAATATCATTTTTTCTTTCAAAAAAGTTTTACTTTTTATTTTTAAAAAACTGTCCTTGAGCTCCAGTCAAGTGGCTTTGGCAGTGGTTTTTTTCTAGGAGCACTTATAAGCTACCATTTCTTGCTATGAGAGAAAATCAATTCTCTTTTGTCTGGGGTAAGCAGGATTTTAGGTTTTGGATCACTTGGAGGTCTGTTTTAAACCGAGGAGAGATGGATAATGGATCTTTCGGATGATGCCCGCGCTCCAGTGGCGCAATCGGTCAGCGCGCGGTACTTATATGGCAGTACTTGTTGAGCAATGCCGAGGTTGTGAGTTCGAGCCTCACCTGGAGCATGCTTTTTCTTGCTTTTTGCCTTTCTTAATGGAAAATGTCGTCTGCACTTGCACCCTACGGCCTGAGAACTTTACCACAAGGCAGTAAGCGCCCAAAGAAACTTAAGGTTCTTTCCTCAGTGGTGCTTGAATGAGTTGTCTTTCAGTTACACTGACCACATTCTTTAAACTCTGGACCAAAACTGATAACGAGAATGTGCGCCTTCTACTTGTTGAAAAGAGGCGTGGAGCGCTGCGACATGGCTTTTCCCTTTCAGAAAGCTCATTCTTCTAACTTTGTAGCTCAAACCACTTGCAATTCTGTAGCAAGTTTGCAAGGGAAAATAAATCAAAGACTTTGCCACCCTTACCTTGTAAAGTAAGAGAACGGATGACTTATGAATGAAAAAAAAAGGGTTTGCATGCATCCAGTGCAAGCCCCAGTGGCCTAATGGATAAGGCACTGGCCTCCTAAGCCAGGGATTGTGGGTTCGAGTCCCATCTGGGGTGCTCGAGAACTTGCTTGGCTCTGTCTAAAGCAAGGCTTTCAAATAAAATCTTTAGAAGTTCCCTTTCCTGATGCCTTAATTAATATGTGTGCCTCTTACTAGTAGAACTCACAATTAGTTGAGCATCATGCTATCAGCTGAACAGAATCTTCTGCAAGATGGCTACAAGTCCTCTTGTCCAATACCAAATCTCCTGCAATGTTTCTGCCAAACAATGTCTTCAACTCCCCACAAAGGAAAAGCTGCTTTTATTAGGAAGGAGCTTTGCATTTTGTCCGACGTTCTCCTGACATCCCATTGTGGCATGCAAATCCGGTGGGCTAAAATCTTCAAGCAAAAAGGCCATCCTGACAAGTAGCGTTGGTAAGACGTGTTTTTCCTGATGTATCAACATATATGAATAGCAATCAGCATCACTCCTTAGAGGTGTGCCTCCTTTGCTTCACATGACATGGCGTTGTTGCATTTTTTGAGATTTGCACTGATAGCCACTGCTCTGGGACATGTTCAGAAGTCTTCTTGCCGCAAACAGTCAGAAACAGAATCTCATGTGAATCCGCAGCTTTTCTGCCAAATAGAGCATTAAAATGCTCAACACAGTGTCTGGATAGTGGCATTTTAAATGTATTAACAACTCTTGTGTTTTATCTGGGTTTACGCACAAACTGACTTTGGTCCAAAGGTACTTGGTATTTGGTATTACCTTCCACTTCTTGGTTTACAGTGGACCTTTTAGTAACTTTTCATAGCAGTTGCAATATCATTTTTTCTTTCAAAAAAGTTTTACTTTTTATTTTTAAAAAACTGTCCTTGAGCTCCAGTCAAGTGGCTTTGGCAGTGTTTTTTTTCTAGGAGCACTTATAAGCTACCATTTCTTGCTATGAGAGAAAATCAATTCTCTTTTGTCTGGGGTAAGCAGGATTTTAGGTTTTGGATCACTTGGAGGTCTGTTTTAAACCGAGGAGAGATGGATAATGGATCTTTCGGATGATGCCCGCGCTCCAGTGGCGCAATCGGTCAGCGCGCGGTACTTATATGGCAGTACTTGTTGAGCAATGCCGAGGTTGTGAGTTCGAGCCTCACCTGGAGCATGCTTTTTCTTGCTTTTTGCCTTTCTTAATGGAAAATGTCGTCTGCACTTGCACCCTACGGCCTGAGAACTTTACCACAAGGCAGTAAGCGCCCAAAGAAACTTAAGGTTCTTTCCTCAGTGGTGCTTGAATGAGTTGTCTTTCAGTTACACTGACCACATTCTTTAAACTCTGGACCAAAACTGATAACGAGAATGTGCGCCTTCTACTTGTTGAAAAGAGGCGTGGAGCGCTGCGACATGGCTTTTCCCTTTCAGAAAGCTCATTCTTCTAACTTTGTAGCTCAAACCACTTGCAATTCTGTAGCAAGTTTGCAAGGGAAAATAAATCAAAGACTTTGCCACCCTTACCTTGTAAAGTAAGAGAACGGATGACTTATGAATGAAAAAAAAAGGGTTTGCATGCATCCAGTGCAAGCCCCAGTGGCCTAATGGATAAGGCACTGGCCTCCTAAGCCAGGGATTGTGGGTTCGAGTCCCATCTGGGGTGCTCGAGAACTTGCTTGGCTCTGTCTAAAGCAAGGCTTTCAAATAAAATCTTTAGAAGTTACCTTTCCTGATGCCTTAAAGGGGTTGTAAAGGTAAAAATTTTTTCACCTTAATGCATTCTATGCATTAAGGTGAAAAAACTTCTGACAGAACCGCCGCCCCCAGGCCCCCCGTTTTACTTACCTGACGCCTCGAAAGTCAGCTTCGCGTTCCCGACATCTGTTCCTCCGCTCACCCTGGCCGCTGATTGGCTGCAGTGGATGGATTGAAAGCAGCGCAGCCATTGGCTCGCGCTGCTGTCAATCACATCCGATGACGCGACGCGCCGGGGGGCGGGGCCGAGTGATACAGCGAGCCGCTATAGCCGCCGGCTGTATCACGGGAGCGCGCCCGCAAGCACTCACCACCGTGCGAGGGAGCTCGCATTAAGGTGGTGAATGCTTGCGGGGAGGAGCTGAAACAGCCGCCGAGGGACCCCAGAAGACGAGGTTCGGGGCCACTGTGTGCAGAACGAGCTGCACAGTGAAGGTAAGTATAACATGTTTGTTATTTTAAAAAAAAAAAAAAAACACCTTTACAACCGCTTTAATTAATATGTGTACCTCTTATTAGTAGAACTCACAATTAGTTGAGCATCATGCTATCAGCTGAACAGAATCTTCTGCAAGATGGCTACAAGTCCAAATCTCCTGCAATGTTTCAGCCAAACAATGTCTTCAACTCCCCACAAATGTATTAACAACTCTTGTGTTTTATCTGGGTTTACGCACAAACTGACTTTGGTCCAAAGGTACTTGGTATTTGGTATTACCTTCCACTTCTTGGTTTACAGTGGACCTTTTAGTAACTTTTAGTAACTTTTGCATGAATATATTCCTAACACGTCACAATAGCAGTTGCAATATCATTTTTTCTTTCAAAAAAGTTTTACTTTTTATTTTTAAAAAACTGTCCTTGAGCTCCAGTCAAGTGGCTTTGGCAGTGTTTTTTTTCTAGGAGCACTTATAAGCTACCATTTCTTGCTATGAGAGAAAATCAATTCTCTTTTGTCTGGGGTAAGCAGGATTTTAGGTTTTAGATCACTTGGAGGTCTGTTTTAAACCGAGGAGAGATGGATAATGGATCGTTCGAATGACGCCCGCGCTCCAGTGGCGCAATCGGTCAGCGCGCGGTACTTATATGGCAGTACTTGTTGAGCAATGCCGAGGTTGTGAGTTCGAGCCTCACCTGGAGCATGCTTTTTCTTGCTTTTTGCCTTTCTTAATGGAAAATGTCGTCTGCACTTGCACCCTACGGCCTGAGAACTTTACCACAAGGCAGTAAGCGCCCAAAGAAACTTAAGGTTCTTTCCTCAGTGGTGCTTGAATGAGTTGTCTTTCAGTTACACTGACCACATTCTTTAAACTCTGGACCAAAACTGATAACGAGAATGTGCGCCTTCTACTTGTTGAAAAGAGGCGTGGAGCGCTGCGACATGGCTTTTCCCTTTCAGAAAGCTCATTCTTCTAACTTTGTAGCTCAAACCACTTGCAATTCTGTAGCAAGTTTGCAAGGGAAAATAAATCAAAGACTTTGCCACCCTTACCTTGTAAAGTAAGAGAACGGATGACTTATGAATGAAAAAAAAAGGGTGTGCATGCATCCAGTGCAAGCCCCAGTGGCCTAATGGATAAGGCACTGGCCTCCTAAGCCAGGGATTGTGGGTTCAAGTCCCATCTGGGGTGCTCGAGAACTTGCTTGGCTCTGTCTAAAGCAAGGCTTTCAAATAAAATCTTTAGAAGTTCCCTTTCCTGATGCCTTAATTAATATGTGTGCCTCTTACTAGTAGAACTCACAATTAGTTGAGCATCATGCTATCAGCTGAACAGAATCTTCTGCAAGATGGCTACAAGTCCTCTTGTCCAATACCAAATCTCCTGCAATGTTTCTGCCAAACAATGTCTTCAACTCCCCACAAAGGAAAAGCTGCTTTTATTAGGAAGGAGCTTTGCATTTTGTCCGACGTTCTCCTGACATCCCATTGTGGCATGCAAATCCGGTGGGCTAAAATCTTCAAGCAAAAAGGCCATCCTGACAAGTAGCGTTGGTAAGACGTGTTTTTCCTGATGTATCAACATATATGAATAGCAATCAGCATCACTCCTTAGAGGTGTGCCTCCTTTGCTTCACATGACATGGCGTTGTTGCATTTTTTGAGATTTGCACTGATAGCCACTGCTCTGGGACATGTTCAGAAGTCTTCTTGCCGCAAACAGTCAGAAACAGAATCTCATGTGAATCCGCAGCTTTTCTGCCAAATAGAGCATTAAAATGCTCAACACAGTGTCTGGATAGTGGCATTTTAAATGTATTAACAACTCTTGTGTTTTATCTGGGTTTACGCACAAACTGACTTTGGTCCAAAGGTACTTGGTATTTGGTATTACCTTCCACTTCTTGGTTTACAGTGGACCTTTTAGTAACTTTTAGTAACTTTTGCATGAATATATTCCTAACACGTCACAATAGCAGTTGCAATATCATTTTTTCTTTCAAAAAAGTTTTACTTTTTATTTTTAAAAAACTGTCCTTGAGCTCCAGTCAAGTGGCTTTGGCAGTGTTTTTTTTCTAGGAGCACTTATAAGCTACCATTTCTTGCTATGAGAGAAAATCAATTCTCTTTTGTCTGGGGTAAGCAGGATTTTAGGTTTTGGATCACTTGGAGGTCTGTTTTAAACCGAGGAGAGATGGATAATGGATCTTTCGGATGATGCCCGCGCTCCAGTGGCGCAATCGGTCAGCGCGCGGTACTTATATGGCAGTTACTGTTGAGCAATGCCGAGGTTGTGAGTTCAAGCCTCACCTGGAGCATGCTTTTTCTTGCTTTTTGCCTTTCTTAATGGAAAATGTCGTCTGCACTTGCACCCTATGGCCTGAGAACTTTACCACAAGGCAGTAAGCGCCCAAAGAAACTTAAGGTTCTTTCCTCAGTGGTGCTTGAATGAGTTGTCTTTCAGTTACACTGACCACATTCTTTAAACTCTGGACCAAAACTGATAACGAGAATGTGCGCCTTCTACTTGTTGAAAAGAGGCGTGGAGCGCTGCGACATGGCTTTTCCCTTTCAGAAAGCTCATTCTTCTAACTTTGTAGCTCAAACCGCTTGCAATTCTGTAGCAAGTTTGCAAGGGAAAATAAATCAAAGACTTTGATTTATTTTCCCTTTATTTTTCTAGGAGCACTTATAAGCTACCATTTCTTGCTATGAGAGAAAATCAATTCTCTTTTGTCTGGGGTAAGCAGGATTTTAGGTTTTGGATCACTTGGAGGTCTGTTTTAAACCGAGGAGAGATGGATAATGGATCTTTCGGATGATGCCCGCGCTCCAGTGGCGCAATCGGTCAGCGCGCGGTACTTATATGGCAGTACTGTTGAGCAATGCCGAGGTTGTGAGTTTGAGCCTCACCTGGAGCATGCTTTTTCTTGCTTTTTGCCTTTCTTAATGGAAAATGTCGTCTGCACTTGCACCCTATGGCCTGAGAACTTTACCACAAGGCAGTAAGCGCCCAAAGAAACTTAAGGTTCTTTCCTCAGTGGTGCTTGAATGAGTTGTCTTTCAGTTACACTGACCACATTCTTTAAACTCTGGACCAAAACTGATAACGAGAATGTGCGCCTTCTACTTGTTGAAAAGAGGCGTGGAGCGCTGCGACATGGCTTTTCCCTTTCAGAAAGCTCATTCTTCTAACTTTGTAGCTCAAACCGCTTGCAATTCTGTAGCAAGTTTGCAAGGGAAAATAAATCAAAGACTTTGCTACCCTTACCTTGTAAAGTAAGAGAACGGATGACTTATGAATGAAAAAAAAAGGGTTTGCATGCATCCAGTGCAAGCCCCAGTGGCCTAATGGATAAGGCACTGGCCTCCTAAGCCAGGGATTGTGGGTTCGAGTCCCATCTGGGGTGCTCGAGAACTTGCTTGGCTCTGTCTAAAGCAAGGCTTTCAAATAAAATCTTTAGAAGTTCCCTTTCCTGATGCCTTAATTAATATGTGTGCCTCTTACTAGTAGAACTCACAATTAGTTGAGCATCATGCTATCAGCTGAACAGAATCTTCTGCAAGATGGCTACAAGTCCTCTTGTCCAATACCAAATCTCCTGCAATGTTTCTGCCAAACAATGTCTTCAACTCCCCACAAAGGAAAAGCTGCTTTTATTAGGAAGGAGCTTTGCATTTTGTCCGACGTTCTCCTGACATCCCATTGTGGCATGCAAATCCGGTGGGCTAAAATCTTCAAGCAAAAAGGCCATCCTGACAAGTAGCGTTGGTAAGACGTGTTTTTCCTGATGTATCAACATATATGAATAGCAATCAGCATCACTCCTTAGAGGTGTGCCTCCTTTGCTTCACATGACATGGCGTTGTTGCATTTTTTGAGATTTGCACTGATAGCCACTGCTCTGGGACATGTTCAGAAGTCTTCTTGCCGCAAACAGTCAGAAACAGAATCTCATGTGAATCCGCAGCTTTTCTGCCAAATAGAGCATTAAAATGCTCAACACAGTGTCTGGATAGTGGCATTTTAAATGTATTAACAACTCTTGTGTTTTATCTGGGTTTACGCACAAACTGACTTTGGTCCAAAGGTACTTGGTATTTGGTATTACCTTCCACTTCTTGGTTTACAGTGGACCTTTTAGTAACTTTTAGTAACTTTTGCATGAATATATTCCTAACACGTCACAATAGCAGTTGCAATATCATTTTTTCTTTCAAAAAAGTTTTACTTTTTATTTTTAAAAAACTGTCCTTGAGCTCCAGTCAAGTGGCTTTGGCAGTGTTTTTTTTCTAGGAGCACTTATAAGCTACCATTTCTTGCTATGAGAGAAAATCAATTCTCTTTTGTCTGGGGTAAGCAGGATTTTAGGTTTTGGATCACTTGGAGGTCTGTTTTAAACCGAGGAGAGATGGATAATGGATCTTTCAGATGATGCCAGCGCTCCAGTGGCGCAATCGGTCAGCGCGCGGTACTTATATGGCAGTACTTGTTGAGCAATGCCGAGGTTGTGAGTTCGAGCCTCACCTGGAGCATGCTTTTTCTTGCTTTTTGCCTTTCTTAATGGAAAATGTCGTCTGCACTTGCACCCTACGGCCTGAGAACTTTACCACAAGGCAGTAAGCGCCCAAAGAAACTTAAGGTTCTTTCCTCAGTGGTGCTTGAATGAGTTGTCTTTCAGTTACACTGACCACATTCTTTAAACTCTGGACCAAAACTGATAACGAGAATGTGCGCCTTCTACTTGTTGAAAAGAGGCGTGGAGCGCTGCGACATGGCTTTTCCATTTCAGAAAGCTCATTCTTCTAACTTTGTAGCTCAAACCACTTGCAATTCTGTAGCAAGTTTGCAAGGGAAAATAAATCAAAGACTTTGCCACCCTTACCTTGTAAAGTAAGAGAACGGATGACTTATGAATGAAAAAAAAAGGGTTTGCATGCATCCAGTGCAAGCCCCAGTGGCCTAATGGATAAGGCACTGGCCTCCTAAGCCAGGGATTGTGGGTTCGAGTCCCATCTGGGGTGCTCGAGAACTTGCTTGGCTCTGTCTAAAGCAAGGCTTTCAAATAAAATCTTTAGAAGTTCCCTTTCCTGATGCCTTAATTAATATGTGTGCCTCTTACTAGTAGAACTCACAATTAGTTGAGCATCATGCTATCAGCTGAACAGAATCTTCTGCAAGATGGCTACAAGTCCTCTTGTCCAATACCAAATCTCCTGCAATGTTTCAGCCAAACAATGTCTTCAACTCCCCACAAAGGAAAAGCTGCTTTTATTAGGAAGGAGCTTTGCATTTTGTCCGACGTTCTCCTGACATCCCATTGTGGCATGCAAATCCGGTGGGCTAAAATCTTCAAGCAAAAAGGCCATCCTGACAAGTAGCGTTGGTAAGACGTGTTTTTCCTGATGTATCAACATATATGAATAGCAATCAGCATCACTCCTTAGAGGTGTGCCTCCTTTGCTTCACATGACATGGCGTTGTTGCATTTTTTGAGATTTGCACTGATAGCCACTGCTCTGGGACATGTTCAGAAGTCTTCTTGCCGCAAACAGTCAGAAACAGAATCTCATGTGAATCCGCAGCTTTTCTGCCAAATAGAGCATTAAAATGCTCAACACAGTGTCTGGATAGTGGCATTTTAAATGTATTAACAACTCTTGTGTTTTATCTGGGTTTACGCACAAACTGACTTTGGTCCAAAGGTACTTGGTATTTGGTATTACCTTCCACTTCTTGGTTTACAGTGGACCTTTTAGTAACTTTTAGTAACTTTTGCATGAATATATTCCTAACACGTCACAATAGCAGTTGCAATATCATTTTTTCTTTCAAAAAAGTTTTACTTTTTATTTTTAAAAAACTGTCCTTGAGCTCCAGTCAAGTGGCTTTGGCAGTGTTTTTTTTCTAGGAGCACTTATAAGCTACCATTTCTTGCTATGAGAGAAAATCAATTCTCTTTTGTCTGGGGTAAGCAGGATTTTAGGTTTTGGATCACTTGGAGGTCTGTTTTAAACCGAGGAGAGATGGATAATGGATCTTTCAGATGATGCCAGCGCTCCAGTGGCGCAATCGGTCAGCGCGCGGTACTTATATGGCAGTACTTGTTGAGCAATGCCGAGGTTGTGAGTTCGAGCCTCACCTGGAGCATGCTTTTTCTTGCTTTTTGCCTTTCTTAATGGAAAATGTCGTCTGCACTTGCACCCTACGGCCTGAGAACTTTACCACAAGGCAGTAAGCGCCCAAAGAAACTTAAGGTTCTTTCCTCAGTGGTGCTTGAATGAGTTGTCTTTCAGTTACACTGACCACATTCTTTAAACTCTGGACCAAAACTGATAACGAGAATGTGCGCCTTCTACTTGTTGAAAAGAGGCGTGGAGCGCTGCGACATGGCTTTTCCATTTCAGAAAGCTCATTCTTCTAACTTTGTAGCTCAAACCACTTGCAATTCTGTAGCAAGTTTGCAAGGGAAAATAAATCAAAGACTTTGCCACCCTTACCTTGTAAAGTAAGAGAACGGATGACTTATGAATGAAAAAAAAAGGGTTTGCATGCATCCAGTGCAAGCCCCAGTGGCCTAATGGATAAGGCACTGGCCTCCTAAGCCAGGGATTGTGGGTTCGAGTCCCATCTGGGGTGCTCGAGAACTTGCTTGGCTCTGTCTAAAGCAAGGCTTTCAAATAAAATCTTTAGAAGTTCCCTTTCCTGATGCCTTAATTAATATGTGTGCCTCTTACTAGTAGAACTCACAATTAGTTGAGCATCATGCTATCAGCTGAACAGAATCTTCTGCAAGATGGCTACAAGTCCTCTTGTCCAATACCAAATCTCCTGCAATGTTTCAGCCAAACAATGTCTTCAACTCCCCACAAAGGAAAAGCTGCTTTTATTAGGAAGGAGCTTTGCATTTTGTCCGACGTTCTCCTGACATCCCATTGTGGCATGCAAATCCGGTGGGCTAAAATCTTCAAGCAAAAAGGCCATCCTGACAAGTAGCGTTGGTAAGACGTGTTTTTCCTGATGTATCAACATATATGAATAGCAATCAGCATCACTCCTTAGAGGTGTGCCTCCTTTGCTTCACATGACATGGCGTTGTTGCATTTTTTGAGATTTGCACTGATAGCCACTGCTCTGGGACATGTTCAGAAGTCTTCTTGCCGCAAACAGTCAGAAACAGAATCTCATGTGAATCCGCAGCTTTTCTGCCAAATAGAGCATTAAAATGCTCAACACAGTGTCTGGATAGTGGCATTTTAAATGTATTAACAACTCTTGTGTTTTATCTGGGTTTACGCACAAACTGACTTTGGTCCAAAGGTACTTGGTATTTGGTATTACCTTCCACTTCTTGGTTTACAGTGGACCTTTTAGTAACTTTTAGTAACTTTTGCATGAATATATTCCTAACACGTCACAATAGCAGTTGCAATATCATTTTTTCTTTCAAAAAAGTTTTACTTTTTATTTTTAAAAAACTGTCCTTGAGCTCCAGTCAAGTGGCTTTGGCAGTGTTTTTTTTCTAGGAGCACTTATAAGCTACCATTTCTTGCTATGAGAGAAAATCAATTCTCTTTTGTCTGGGGTAAGCAGGATTTTAGGTTTTGGATCACTTGGAGGTCTGTTTTAAACCGAGGAGAGATGGATAATGGATCTTTCAGATGATGCCAGCGCTCCAGTGGCGCAATCGGTCAGCGCGCGGTACTTATATGGCAGTACTTGTTGAGCAATGCCGAGGTTGTGAGTTCGAGCCTCACCTGGAGCATGCTTTTTCTTGCTTTTTGCCTTTCTTAATGGAAAATGTCGTCTGCACTTGCACCCTACGGCCTGAGAACTTTACCACAAGGCAGTAAGCGCCCAAAGAAACTTAAGGTTCTTTCCTCAGTGGTGCTTGAATGAGTTGTCTTTCAGTTACACTGACCACATTCTTTAAACTCTGGACCAAAACTGATAACGAGAATGTGCGCCTTCTACTTGTTGAAAAGAGGCGTGGAGCGCTGCGACATGGCTTTTCCATTTCAGAAAGCTCATTCTTCTAACTTTGTAGCTCAAACCACTTGCAATTCTGTAGCAAGTTTGCAAGGGAAAATAAATCAAAGACTTTGCCACCCTTACCTTGTAAAGTAAGAGAACGGATGACTTATGAATGAAAAAAAAAGGGTTTGCATGCATCCAGTGCAAGCCCCAGTGGCCTAATGGATAAGGCACTGGCCTCCTAAGCCAGGGATTGTGGGTTCGAGTCCCATCTGGGGTGCTCGAGAACTTGCTTGGCTCTGTCTAAAGCAAGGCTTTCAAATAAAATCTTTAGAAGTTCCCTTTCCTGATGCCTTAATTAATATGTGTGCCTCTTACTAGTAGAACTCACAATTAGTTGAGCATCATGCTATCAGCTGAACAGAATCTTCTGCAAGATGGCTACAAGTCCTCTTGTCCAATACCAAATCTCCTGCAATGTTTCAGCCAAACAATGTCTTCAACTCCCCACAAAGGAAAAGCTGCTTTTATTAGGAAGGAGCTTTGCATTTTGTCCGACGTTCTCCTGACATCCCATTGTGGCATGCAAATCCGGTGGGCTAAAATCTTCAAGCAAAAAGGCCATCCTGACAAGTAGCGTTGGTAAGACGTGTTTTTCCTGATGTATCAACATATATGAATAGCAATCAGCATCACTCCTTAGAGGTGTGCCTCCTTTGCTTCACATGACATGGCGTTGTTGCATTTTTTGAGATTTGCACTGATAGCCACTGCTCTGGGACATGTTCAGAAGTCTTCTTGCCGCAAACAGTCAGAAACAGAATCTCATGTGAATCCGCAGCTTTTCTGCCAAATAGAGCATTAAAATGCTCAACACAGTGTCTGGATAGTGGCATTTTAAATGTATTAACAACTCTTGTGTTTTATCTGGGTTTACGCACAAACTGACTTTGGTCCAAAGGTACTTGGTATTTGGTATTACCTTCCACTTCTTGGTTTACAGTGGACCTTTTAGTAACTTTTCATAGCAGTTGCAATATCATTTTTTCTTTCAAAAAAGTTTTACTTTTTATTTTTAAAAAACTGTCCTTGAGCTCCAGTCAAGTGGCTTTGGCAGTGTTTTTTTTCTAGGAGCACTTATAAGCTACCATTTCTTGCTATGAGAGAAAATCAATTCTCTTTTGTCTGGGGTAAGCAGGATTTTAGGTTTTGGATCACTTGGAGGTCTGTTTTAAACCGAGGAGAGATGGATAATGGATCTTTTGGATGATGCCCGCGCTCCAGTGGCGCAATCGGTCAGCGCGCGGTACTTATATGGCAGTACTTGTTGAGCAATGCCGAGGTTGTGAGTTCGAGCCTCACCTGGAGCATGCTTTTTCTTGCTTTTTGCCTTTCTTAATGGAAAATGTCGTCTGCACTTGCACCCTACGGCCTGAGAACTTTACCACAAGGCAGTAAGCGCCCAAAGAAACTTAAGGTTCTTTCCTCAGTGGTGCTTGAATGAGTTGTCTTTCAGTTACACTGACCACATTCTTTAAACTCTGGACCAAAACTGATAACGAGAATGTGCGCCTTCTACTTGTTGAAAAGAGGCGTGGAGCGCTGCGACATGGCTTTTCCCTTTCAGAAAGCTCATTCTTCTAACTTTGTAGCTCAAACCACTTGCAATTCTGTAGCAAGTTTGCAAGGGAAAATAAATCAAAGACTTTGCCACCCTTACCTTGTAAAGTAAGAGAACGGATGACTTATGAATGAAAAAAAAAGGGTTTGCATGCATCCAGTGCAAGCCCCAGTGGCCTAATGGATAAGGCACTGGCCTCCTAAGCCAGGGATTGTGGGTTCGAGTTCCATCTGGGGTGCTCGAGAACTTGCTTGGCTCTGTCTAAAGCAAGGCTTTCAAATAAAATCTTTAGAAGTTCCCTTTCCTGATGCCTTAATTAATATGTGTGCCTCTTACTAGTAGAACTCACAATTAGTTGAGCATCATGCTATCAGCTGAACAGAATCTTCTGCAAGATGGCTACAAGTCCTCTTGTCCAATACCAAATCTCCTGCAATGTTTCTGCCAAACAATGTCTTCAACTCCCCACAAAGGAAAAGCTGCTTTTATTAGGAAGGAGCTTTGCATTTTGTCCGACGTTCTCCTGACATCCCATTGTGGCATGCAAATCCGGTGGGCTAAAATCTTCAAGCAAAAAGGCCATCCTGACAAGTAGCGTTGGTAAGACGTGTTTTTCCTGATGTATCAACATATATGAATAGCAATCAGCATCACTCCTTAGAGGTGTGCCTCCTTTGCTTCACATGACATGGCGTTGTTGCATTTTTTGAGATTTGCACTGATAGCCACTGCTCTGGGACATGTTCAGAAGTCTTCTTGCCGCAAACAGTCAGAAACAGAATCTCATGTGAATCCGCAGCTTTTCTGCCAAATAGAGCATTAAAATGCTCAACACAGTGTCTGGATAGTGGCATTTTAAATGTATTAACAACTCTTGTGTTTTATCTGGGTTTACGCACAAACTGACTTTGGTCCAAAGGTACTTGGTATTTGGTATTACCTTCCACTTCTTGGTTTACAGTGGACCTTTTAGTAACTTTTAGTAACTTTTGCATGAATATATTCCTAACACGTCACAATAGCAGTTGCAATATCATTTTTTCTTTCAAAAAAGTTTTACTTTTTATTTTTAAAAAACTGTCCTTGAGCTCCAGTCAAGTGGCTTTGGCAGTGTTTTTTTTCTAGGAGCACTTATAAGCTACCATTTCTTGCTATGAGAGAAAATCAATTCTCTTTTGTCTGGGGTAAGCAGGATTTTAGGTTTTAGATCACTTGCAGGTCTGTTTTAAACCGAGGAGAGATGGATAATGGATCGTTTGAATGACGCCCGCGCTCCAGTGGCGCAATCGGTCAGCGCGCGGTACTTATATGGCAGTACTTGTTGAGCAATGCCGAGGTTGTGAGTTCGAGCCTCACCTGGAGCATGCTTTTTCTTGCTTTTTGCCTTTCTTAATGGAAAATGTCGTCTGCACTTGCACCCTACGGCCTGAGAACTTTACCACAAGGCAGTAAGCGCCCAAAGAAACTTAAGGTTCTTTCCTCAGTGGTGCTTGAATGAGTTGTCTTTCAGTTACACTGACCACATTCTTTAAACTCTGGACCAAAACTGATAACGAGAATGTGCGCCTTCTACTTGTTGAAAAGAGGCGTGGAGCGCTGCGACATGGCTTTTCCCTTTCAGAAAGCTCATTCTTCTAACTTTGTAGCTCAAACCACTTGCAATTCTGTAGCAAGTTTGCAAGGGAAAATAAATCAAAGACTTTGCCACCCTTACCTTGTAAAGTAAGAGAACGGATGACTTATGAATGAAAAAAAAAGGGTGTGCATGCATCCAGTGCAAGCCCCAGTGGCCTAATGGATAAGGCACTGGCCTCCTAAGCCTGGGATTGTGGGTTCGAGTCCCATCTGGGGTGCTCGAGAACTTGCTTGGCTCTGTCTAAAGCAAGGCTTTCAAATAAAATCTTTAGAAGTTCCCTTTCCTGATGCCTTAATTAATATGTGTGCCTCTTACTAGTAGAACTCACAATTAGTTGAGTATCAGCTGAACAGAATCTTCTGCAAGATGGCTACAAGTCCTCTTGTCCAATACCAAATCTCCTGCAATGTTTCAGCCAAACAATGTCTTCAACTCCCCACAAAGGAAAAGCTGCTTTTATTAGGAAGGAGCTTTGCATTTTGTCCGACGTTCTCCTGACATCCCATTGTGGCATGCAAATCCGGTGGGCTAAAATCTTCAAGCAAAAAGGCCATCCTGACAAGTAGCGTTGGTAAGACGTGTTTTTCCTGATGTATCAACATATATGAATAGCAATCAGCATCACTCCTTAGAGGTGTGCCTCCTTTGCTTCACATGACATGGCGTTGTTGCATTTTTTGAGATTTGCACTGATAGCCACTGCTCTGGGACATGTTCAGAAGTCTTCTTGCCGCAAACAGTCAGAAACAGAATCTCATGTGAATCCGCAGCTTTTCTGCCAAATAGAGCATTAAAATGCTCAACACAGTGTCTGGATAGTGGCATTTTAAATGTATTAACAACTCTTGTGTTTTATCTGGGTTTACGCACAAACTGACTTTGGTCCAAAGGTACTTGGTATTTGGTATTACCTTCCACTTCTTGGTTTACAGTGGACCTTTTAGTAACTTTTAGTAACTTTTGCATGAATATATTCCTAACACGTCACAATAGCAGTTGCAATATCATTTTTTCTTTCAAAAAAGTTTTACTTTTTATTTTTAAAAAACTGTCCTTGAGCTCCAGTCAAGTGGCTTTGGCAGTGTTTTTTTTCTAGGAGCACTTATAAGCTACCATTTCTTGCTATGAGAGAAAATCAATTCTCTTTTGTCTGGGGTAAGCAGGATTTTAGGTTTTGGATCACTTGGAGGTCTGTTTTAAACCGAGGAGAGATGGATAATGGATCTTTCGGATGATGCCCGCGCTCCAGTGGCGCAATCGGTCAGCGCGCGGTACTTATATGGCAGTACTTGTTGAGCAATGCCGAGGTTGTGAGTTCGAGCCTCACCTGGAGCATGCTTTTTCTTGCTTTTTTCCTTTCTTAATGGAAAATGTCGTCTGCACTTGCACCCTACGGCCGGAGAACTTTACCACAAGGCAGTAAGCGCCCAAAGAAACTTAAGGTTCTTTCCTCAGTGGTGCTTGAATGAGTTGTCTTTCAGTTACACTGACCACATTCTTTAAACTCTGGACCAAAACTGATAACGAGAATGTGCGCCTTCTACTTGTTGAAAAGAGGCGTGGAGCGCTGCGACATGGCTTTTCCCTTTCAGAAAGCTCATTCTTCTAACTTTGTAGCTCAAACCACTTGCAATTCTGTAGCAAGTTTGCAAGGGAAAATAAATCAAAGACTTTGCCACCCTTACCTTGTAAAGTAAGAGAACGGATGACTTATGAATGAAAAAAAAAGGGTTTGCATGCATCCAGTGCAAGCCCCAGTGGCCTAATGGATAAGGCACTGGCCTCCTAAGCCAGGGATTGTGGGTTCGAGTCCCATCTGGGGTGCTCGAGAACTTGCTTGGCTCTGTCTAAAGCAAGGCTTTCAAATAAAATCTTTAGAAGTTCCCTTTCCTGATGCCTTAATTAATATGTGTGCCTCTTACTAGTAGAACTCACAATTAGTTGAGCATCATGCTATCAGCTGAACAGAATCTTCTGCAAGATGGCTACAAGTCCTCTTGTCCAATACCAAATCTCCTGCAATGTTTCTGCCAAACAATGTCTTCAACTCCCCACAAAGGAAAAGCTGCTTTTATTAGGAAGGAGCTTTGCATTTTGTCCGACGTTCTCCTGACATCCCATTGTGGCATGCAAATCCGGTGGGCTAAAATCTTCAAGCAAAAAGGCCATCCTGACAAGTAGCGTTGGTAAGACGTGTTTTTCCTGATGTATCAACATATATGAATAGCAATCAGCATCACTCCTTAGAGGTGTGCCTCCTTTGCTTCACATGACATGGCGTTGTTGCATTTTTTGAGATTTGCACTGATAGCCACTGCTCTGGGACATGTTCAGAAGTCTTCTTGCCGCAAACAGTCAGAAACAGAATCTCATGTGAATCCGCAGCTTTTCTGCCAAATAGAGCATTAAAATGCTCAACACAGTGTCTGGATAGTGGCATTTTAAATGTATTAACAACTCTTGTGTTTTATCTGGGTTTACGCACAAACTGACTTTGGTCCAAAGGTACTTGGTATTTGGTATTACCTTCCACTTCTTGGTTTACAGTGGACCTTTTAGTAACTTTTAGTAACTTTTGCATGAATATATTCCTAACACGTCACAATAGCAGTTGCAATATCATTTTTTCTTTCAAAAAAGTTTTACTTTTTATTTTTAAAAAACTGTCCTTGAGCTCCAGTCAAGTGGCTTTGGCAGTGTTTTTTTTCTAGGAGCACTTATAAGCTACCATTTCTTGCTATGAGAGAAAATCAATTCTCTTTTGTCTGGGGTAAGCAGGATTTTAGGTTTTAGATCACTTGGAGGTCTGTTTTAAACCGAGGAGAGATGGATAATGGATCGTTCGAATGACGCCCGCGCTCCAGTGGCGCAATCGGTCAGCGCGCGGTACTTATATGGCAGTACTTGTTGAGCAATGCCGAGGTTGTGAGTTCGAGCCTCACCTGGAGCATGCTTTTTCTTGCTTTTTGCCTTTCTTAATGGAAAATGTCGTCTGCACTTGCACCCTACGGCCTGAGAACTTTACCACAAGGCAGTAAGCGCCCAAAGAAACTTAAGGTTCTTTCCTCAGTGGTGCTTGAATGAGTTGTCTTTCAGTTACACTGACCACATTCTTTAAACTCTGGACCAAAACTGATAACGAGAATGTGCGCCTTCTACTTGTTGAAAAGAGGCGTGGAGCGCTGCGACATGGCTTTTCCCTTTCAGAAAGCTCATTCTTCTAACTTTGTAGCTCAAACCACTTGCAATTCTGTAGCAAGTTTGCAAGGGAAAATAAATCAAAGACTTTGCCACCCTTA
The DNA here is from genome assembly GCF_042186555.1 of Aquarana catesbeiana. Taxonomy (NCBI): domain Eukaryota; kingdom Metazoa; phylum Chordata; class Amphibia; order Anura; family Ranidae; genus Aquarana; species Aquarana catesbeiana. The sequence continues at coordinate 599,601,961 of NC_133326.1, read as the reverse complement.
CCTTGTAAAGTAAGAGAACGGATGACTTATGAATGAAAAAAAAAGGGTTTGCATGCATCCAGTGCAAGCCCCAGTGGCCTAATGGATAAGGCACTGGCCTCCTAAGCCAGGTATTGTGGGTTCGAGTCCCATCTGGGGTGCTCGAGAACTTGCTTGGCTCTGTCTAAAGCAAGTCTTTCAAATAAAATCTTTAGAAGTTCCCTTTCCTGATGCCTTAATTAATATGTGTGCCTCTTACTAGTAGAACTCACAATTAGTTGAGCATCATGCTATCAGCTGAACAGAATCTTCTGCAAGATGGCTACAAGTCCTCTTGTCCAATACCAAATCTCCTCCAATGTTTCAGCCAAACAATGTCTTCAACTCCCCACAAAGGAAAAGCTGCTTTTATTAGGAAGGACCTTTGCATTTTGTCCGACGTTCTCCTGACATCCCATTGTGGCATGCAAATCCGGTGGGCTAAAATCTTCAAGCAAAAAGGCCATCCTGACAAGTAGCGTTGGTAAGACGTGTTTTTCCTGATGTATCAACATATATGAATAGCAATCAGCATCACTCCTTAGAGGTGTGCCTCCTTTGCTTCACATGACATGGCGTTGTTGCATTTTTTAAGATTTGCACTGATAGCCACTGCTCTGGGACATGTTCAGAAGTCTTCTTGCCGCAAACAGTCAGAAACAGAATCTCATGTGAATCCGCAGCTTTTCTGCCAAATAGAGCATTAAAATGCTCAACACAGTGTCTGGATAGTGGCATTTTAAATGTATTAACAACTCTTGTGTTTTATCTGGGTTTACGCGCAAACTGACTTTGGTCCAAAGGTACTTGGTATTTGGTATTACCTTCCACTTCTTGGTTTACAGTGGACCTTTTAGTAACTTTTAGTAACTTTTGCATGAATATATTCCTAACACGTCACAATAGCAGTTGCAATATCATTTTTTCTTTCAAAAAAGTTTTACTTTTTATTTTTAAAAAACTGTCCTTGAGCTCCAGTCAAGTGGCTTTGGCAGTGTTTTTTTTCTAGGAGCACTTATAAGCTACCATTTCTTGCTATGAGAGAAAATCAATTCTCTTTTGTCTGGGGTAAGCAGGATTTTAGGTTTTGGATCACTTGGAGGTCTGTTTTAAACCGAGGAGAGATGGATAATGGATCTTTCGGATGATGCCCGAGCTCCAGTGGCGCAATCGGTCAGCGCGCGGTACTTATATGGCAGTACTTGTTGAGCAATGCCGAGGTTGTGAGTTCGAGCCTCACCTGGAGCATGCTTTTTCTTGCTTTTTGCCTTTCTTAATGGAAAATGTCGTCTGCACTTGCACCCTACGGCCTGAGAACTTTACCACAAGGCAGTAAGCGCCCAAAGAAACTTAAGGTTCTTTCCTCAGTGGTGCTTGAATGAGTTGTCTTTCAGTTACACTGACCACATTCTTTAAACTCTGGACCAAAACTGATAACGAGAATGTGCGCCTTCTACTTGTTGAAAAGAGGCGTGGAGCGCTGCGACATGGCTTTTCCCTTTCAGAAAGCTCATTCTTCTAACTTTGTAGCTCAAACCGCTTGCAATTCTGTAGCAAGTTTGCAAGGGAAAATAAATCAAAGACTTTGCCACCCTTACCTTGTAAAGTAAGAGAACGGATGACTTATGAATGAAAAAAAAAGGGTTTGCATGCATCTTGTGCAAGCCCCAGTGGCCTAATGGATAAGGCACTGGCCTCCTAAGCCAGGGATTGTGGGTTCGAGTCCCATCTGGGGTGCTCAAGAACTTGCTTGGCTCTGTCTAAAGCAAGGCTTTCAAATAAAATCTTTAGAAGTTCCCTTTCCTGATGCCTTAATTAATATGTGTGCCTCTTATTAGTAGAACTCACAATTAGTTGAGCATCATGCTATCAGCTGAACAGAATCTTCTGCAACATGGCTACAAGTCCTCTTGTCCAATACCAAATCTCCTGCAATGTTTCTGCCAAACAATGTCTTCAACTCCCCACAAAGGAAAAGCTGCTTTTATTAGGAAGGAGCTTTGCATTTTGTCCGACGTTCTCCTGACATCCCATTGTGGCATGCAAATCCGGTGGGCTAAAATCTTCAAGCAAAAAGGCCATCCTGACAAGTAGCGTTGGTAAGACGTGTTTTTCCTGATGTATCAACATATATGAATAGCAATCAGCATCACTCCTTAGAGGTGTGCCTCCTTTGCTTCACATGACATGGCGTTGTTGCATTTTTTGAGATTTGCACTGATAGCCACTGCTCTGGGACATGTTCAGAAGTCTTCTTGCCGCAAACAGTCAGAAACAGAATCTCATGTGAATCCGCAGCTTTTCTGCCAAATAGAGCATTAAAATGCTCAACACAGTGTCTGGATAGTGGCATTTTAAATGTATTAACAACTCTTGTGTTTTATCTGGGTTTACGCACAAACTGACTTTGGTCCAAAGGTACTTGGTATTTGGTATTACCTTCCACTTCTTGGTTTACAGTGGACCTTTTAGTAACTTTTAGTAACTTTTGCATGAATATATTCCTAACACGTCACAATAGCAGTTGCAATATCATTTTTTCTTTCAAAAAAGTTTTACTTTTTATTTTTAAAAAACTGTCCTTGAGCTCCAGTCAAGTGGCTTTGGCAGTGTTTTTTTTTCTAGGAGCACTTATAAGCTACCATTTCTTGCTATGAGAGAAAATCAATTCTCTTTTGTCTGGGGTAAGCAGGATTTTAGGTTTTGGATCACTTGGAGGTCTGTTTTAAACCGAGGAGAGATGGATAATGGATCTTTCGGATGATGCCCGCGCTCCATTGGCGCAATCGGTCAGCGCGCGGTACTTATATGGCAGTACTTGTTGAGCAATGCCGAGGTTGTGAGTTCGAGCCTCACCTGGAGCATGCTTTTTCTTGCTTTTTGCCTTTCTTAATGGAAAATGTCGTCTGCACTTGCACCCTACGGCCTGAGAACTTTACCACAAGGCAGTAAGCGCCCAAAGAAACTTAAGGTTCTTTCCTCAGTGGTGCTTGAATGAGTTGTCTTTCAGTTACACTGACCACATTCTTTAAACTCTGGACCAAAACTGATAACGAGAATGTGCGCCTTCTACTTGTTGAAAAGAGGCGTGGAGCGCTGCGACATGGCTTTTCCCTTTCAGAAAGCTCATTCTTCTAACTTTGTAGCTCAAACCACTTGCAATTCTGTAGCAAGTTTGCAAGGGAAAATAAATCAAAGACTTTGCCACCCTTACCTTGTAAAGTAAGAGAACGGATGACTTATGAATGAAAAAAAAAGGGTTTGCATGCATCCAGTGCAAGCCCCAGTGGCCTAATGGATAAGGCACTGGCCTCCTAAGCCAGGGATTGTGGGTTTGAGTCCCATCTGGGGTGCTTGAGAACTTGCTTGGCTCTGTCTAAAGCAAGGCTTTCAAATAAAATCTTTAGAAGTTCCCTTTCCTGATGCCTTAATTAATATGTGTGCCTCTTACTAGTAGAACTCACAATTAGTTGAGCATCATGCTATCAGCTGAACAGAATCTTCTGCAAGATGGCTACAAGTCCTCTTGTCCAATACCAAATCTCCTGCAATGTTTCTGCCAAACAATGTCTTCAACTCCCCACAAAGGAAAAGCTGCTTTTATTAGGAAGGAGCTTTGCATTTTGTCCGACGTTCTCCTGACATCCCATTGTGGCATGCAAATCCGGTGGGCTAAAATCTTCAAGCAAAAAGGCCATCCTGACAAGTAGCGTTGGTAAGACGTGTTTTTCCTGATGTATCAACATATATGAATAGCAATCAGCATCACTCCTTAGAGGTGTGCCTCCTTTGCTTCACATGACATGGCGTTGTTGCATTTTTTGAGATTTGCACTGATAGCCACTGCTCTGGGACATGTTCAGAAGTCTTCTTGCCGCAAACAGTCAGAAACAGAATCTCATGTGAATCCGCAGCTTTTCTGCCAAATAGAGCATTAAAATGCTCAACACAGTGTCTGGATAGTGGCATTTTAAATGTATTAACAACTCTTGTGTTTTATCTGGGTTTACGCACAAACTGACTTTGGTCCAAAGGTACTTGGTATTTGGTATTACCTTCCACTTCTTGGTTTACAGTGGACCTTTTAGTAACTTTTAGTAACTTTTGCATGAATATATTCCTAACACGTCACAATAGCAGTTGCAATATCATTTTTTCTTTCAAAAAAGTTTTACTTTTTATTTTTAAAAAACTGTCCTTGAGCTCCAGTCAAGTGGCTTTGGCAGTGTTTTTTTTCTAGGAGCACTTATAAGCTACCATTTCTTGCTATGAGAGAAAATCAATTCTCTTTTGTCTGGGGTAAGCAGGATTTTAGGTTTTGGATCACTTGGAGGTCTGTTTTAAACCGAGGAGAGATGGATAATGGATCTTTCGGATGATGCCCGCGCTCCAGTGGCGCAATCGGTCAGCGCGCGGTACTTATATGGCAGTACTTGTTGAGCAATGCCGAGGTTGTGAGTTCGAGCCTCACCTGGAACATGCTTTTTCTTGCTTTTTGCCTTTCTTAATGGAAAATGTCGTCTGCACTTGCACCCTACGGCCTGAGAACTTTACCACAAGGCAGTAAGCGCCCAAAGAAACTTAAGGTTCTTTCCTCAGTGGTGCTTGAATGAGTTGTCTTTCAGTTACACTGACCACATTCTTTAAACTCTGGACCAAAACTGATAACGAGAATGTGCGCCTTCTACTTGTTGAAAAGAGGCGTGGAGCGCTGCGACATGGCTTTTCCCTTTCAGAAAGCTCATTCTTCTAACTTTGTAGCTCAAACCGCTTGCAATTCTGTAGCAAGTTTGCAAGGGAAAATAAATCAAAGACTTTGCCACCCTTACCTTGTAAAGTAAGAGAACGGATGACTTATGAATGAAAAAAAAAGGGTTTGCATGTGTCCAGTGCAAGCCCCAGTGGCCTAATGGATAAGGCACTGGCCTCCTAAGCCAGGGATTGTGGGCTCGAGTCCCATCTGGGGTGCTCGAGAACTTGCTTGGCTCTGTCTAAAGCAAGGCTTTCAAATAAAATCTTTAGAAGTTCCCTTTCCTGATGCCTTAATTAATATGTGTGCCTCTTATTAGTAGAACTCACAATTAGTTGAGCATCATGCTATCAGCTGAACAGAATCTTCTGCAAGATGGCTACAAGTCCAAATCTCCTCCAATGTTTCAGCCAAACAATGTCTTCAACTCCCCACAAAGGAAAAGCTGCTTTTATTAGGAAGGAGCTTTGCATTTTGTCCGACGTTCTCCTGACATCCCATTGTGGCATGCAAATCCGGTGGGCTAAAATCTTCAAGCAAAAAGGCCATCCTGACAAGTAGCGTTGGTAAGACGTGTTTTTCCTGATGTATCAACATATATGAATAGCAATCAGCATCACTCCTTAGAGGTGTGCCTCCTTTGCTTCACATGACATGGCGTTGTTGCATTTTTTGAGATTTGCACTGATAGCCACTGCTCTGGGACATGTTCAGAAGTCTTCTTGCCGCAAACAGTCAGAAACAGAATCTCATGTGAATCCGCAGCTTTTCTGCCAAATAGAGCATTAAAATGCTCAACACAGTGTCTGGATAGTGGCATTTTAAATGTATTAACAACTCTTGTGTTTTATCTGGGTTTACGCACAAACTGACTTTGGTCCAAAGGTACTTGGTATTTGGTATTACCTTCCACTTCTTGGTTTACAGTGGACCTTTTAGTAACTTTTAGTAACTTTTGCATGAATATATTCCTAACACGTCACAATAGCAGTTGCAATATCATTTTTTCTTTCAAAAAAGTTTTACTTTTTATTTTTAAAAAACTGTCCTTGAGCTCCAGTCAAGTGGCTTTGGCAGTGTTTTTTTTCTAGGAGCACTTATAAGCTACCATTTCTTGCTATGAGAGAAAATCAATTCTCTTTTGTCTGGGGTAAGCAGGATTTTAGGTTTTGGATCACTTGGAGGTCTGTTTTAAACCGAGGAGAGATGGATAATGGATCTTTCGGATGATGCCTGCGCTCCAGTGGCGCAATCGGTCAGCGCGCGGTACTTATATGGCAGTACTTGTTGAGCAATGCCGAGGTTGTGAGTTCGAGCCTCACCTGGAGCATGCTTTTTCTTGCTTTTTGCCTTTCTTAATGGAAAATGTCGTCTGCACTTGCACCCTACGGCCTGAGAACTTTACCACAAGGCAGTAAGCGCCCAAAGAAACTTAAGGTTCTTTCCTCAGTGGTGCTTGAATGAGTTGTCTTTCAGTTACACTGACCACATTCTTTAAACTCTGGACCAAAACTGATAACGAGAATGTGCGCCTTCTACTTGTTGAAAAGAGGCGTGGAGCGCTGCGACATGGCTTTTCCCTTTCAGAAAGCTCATTCTTCTAACTTTGTAGCTCAAACCGCTTGCAATTCTGTAGCAAGTTTGCAAGGGAAAATAAATCAAAGACTTTGCCACCCTTACCTTGTAAAGTAAGAGAACGGATGACTTATGAATGAAAAAAAAAGGGTTTGCGTGTATCCAGTGCAAGCCCCAGTGGCCTAATGGATAAGGCACTGGCCTCCTAAGCCAGGGATTGTGGGTTCGAGTCCCATCTAGGGTGCTCGAGAACTTGCTTGGCTCTGTCTAAAGCAAGGCTTTCAAATAAAATCTTTAGAAGTTCCCTTTCCTGATGCCTTAATTAATATGTGTGCCTCTTATTAGTAGAACTCACAATTAGTTGAGCATCATGCTATCAGCTGAACAGAATCTTCTGCAAGATGGCTACAAGTCCTCTTGTCCAATACCAAATCTCCTGCAATGTTTCAGCCAAACAATGTCTTCAACTCCCCACAAAGGAAAAGCTGCTTTTATTAGGAAGGAGCTTTGCATTTTGTCCGACGTTCTCCTGACATCCCATTGTGGCATGCAAATCCGGTGGGCTAAAATCTTCAAGCAAAAAGGCCATCCTGACAAGTAGCGTTGGTAAGACGTGTTTTTCCTGATGTATCAACATATATGAATAGCAATCAGCATCACTCCTTAGAGGTGTGCCTCCTTTGCTTCACATGGCGTTGTTGCATTTTTTGAGATTTGCACTGATAGCCACTGCTCTGGGACATGTTCAGAAGTCTTCTTGCCGCAAACAGTCAGAAACAGAATCTCATGTGAATCCGCAGCTTTTCTGCCAAATAGAGCATTAAAATGCTCAACACAGTGTCTGGATAGTGGCATTTTAAATGTATTAACAACTCTTGTGTTTTATCTGGGTTTACGCACAAACTGACTTTGGTCCAAAGGTACTTGGTATTTGGTATTACCTTCCACTTCTTGGTTTACAGTGGACCTTTTAGTAACTTTTAGTAACTTTTGCATGAATATATTCCTAACACGTCACAATAGCAGTTGCAATATCATTTTTTCTTTCAAAAAAGTTTTACTTTTTATTTTTAAAAAACTGTCCTTGAGCTCCAGTCAAGTGGCTTTGGCAGTGTTTTTTTTCTAGGAGCACTTATAAGCTACCATTTCTTGCTATGAGAGAAAATCAATTCTCTTTTGTCTGGGGTAAGCAGGATTTTAGGTTTTGGATCACTTGGAGGTCTGTTTTAAACCGAGGAGAGATGGATAATGGATCTTTCGGATGATGCCCGCGCTCCAGTGGCACAATCGGTCAGCGCGCGGTACTTATATGGCAGTACTTGTTGAGCAATGCCGAGGTTGTGAGTTCGAGCCTCACCTGGAGCATGCTTTTTCTTGCTTTTTGCCTTTCTTAATGGAAAATGTCGTCTGCACTTGCACCCTACGGCCTGGGGTGCTCGAGAACTTGCTTGGCTCTGTCTAAAGCAAGGCTTTCAAATAAAATCTTTAGAAGTTCCCTTTCCTGATGCCTTAATTAATATGTGTGCCTCTTATTAGTAGAACTCACAATTAGTTGAGCATCATACTATCAGCTGAACAGAATCTTCTGCAAGATGGCTACAAGTCCTCTTGTCCAATACCAAATCTCCTGCAATGTTTCAGCCAAACAATGTCTTCAACTCCCCACAAAGGAAAAGCTGCTTTTATTAGGAAGGAGCTTTGCATTTTGTCCGACGTTCTCCTGACATCCCATTGTGGCATGCAAATCCGGTGGGCTAAAAAGGCCATCCTGACAAGTAGCGTTGGTAAGACGTGTTTTTCCTGATGTATCAACATATATGAATAGCAATCAGCATCACTCCTTAGAGGTGTGCCTCCTTTGCTTCACATGACATGGCGTTGTTGCATTTTTTGAGATTTGCACTGATAGCCACTGCTCTGGGACATGTTCAGAAGTCTTCTTGCCGCAAACAGTCAGAAACAGAATCTCATGTGAATCCGCAGCTTTTCTGCCAAATAGAGCATTAAAATGCTCAACACAGTGTCTGGATAGTGGCATTTTAAATGTATTAACAACTCTTGTGTTTTATCTGGGTTTACGCACAAACTGACTTTGGTCCAAAGGTACTTGGTATTTGGTATTACCTTCCACTTCTTGGTTTACAGTGGACCTTTTAGTAACTTTTAGTAACTTTTGCATGAATATATTCCTAACACGTCACAATAGCAGTTGCAATATCATTTTTTCTTTCAAAAAAGTTTTACTTTTTATTTTTAAAAAACTGTCCTTGAGCTCCAGTCAAGTGGCTTTGGCAGTGTTTTTTTTCTAGGAGCACTTATAAGCTACCATTTCTTGCTATGAGAGAAAATCAATTCTCTTTTGTCTGGGGTAAGCAGGATTTTAGGTTTTGGATCACTTGGAGGTCTGTTTTAAACCGAGGAGAGATGGATAATGGATCTTTCGGATGACGCCCGTGCTCCAGTGGCGCAATCGGTCAGCGCGCGGTACTTATATGGCAGTACTTGTTGAGCAATGCCGAGGTTGTGAGTTCGAGCCTCACCTGGAGCATGCTTTTTCTTGCTTTTTGCCTTTCTTAATGGAAAATGTCGTCTGCACTTGCACCCTACGGCCTGAGAACTTTACCACAAGGCAGTAAGCGCCCAAAGAAACTTAAGGTTCTTTCCTCAGTGGTGCTTGAATGAGTTGTCTTTCAGTTACACTGACCACATTCTTTAAACTCTGGACCAAAACTGATAACGAGAATGTGCGCCTTCTACTTGTTGAAAAGAGGCGTGGAGCGCTGCGACATGGCTTTTCCCTTTCAGAAAGCTCATTCTTCTAACTTTGTAGCTCAAACCGCTTGCAATTCTGTAGCAAGTTTGCAAGGGAAAATAAATCAAAGACTTTGCCACCCTTACCTTGTAAAGTAAGAGAACGGATGACTTATGAATGAAAAAAAAAGGGTTTGCGTGTATCCAGTGCAAGCCCCAGTGGCCTAATGGATAAGGCACTGGCCTCCTAAGCCAGGGATTGTGGGTTCGAGTCCCATCTAGGGTGCTCGAGAACTTGCTTGGCTCTGTCTAAAGCAAGGCTTTCAAATAAAATCTTTAGAAGTTCCCTTTCCTGATGCCTTAATTAATATGTGTGCCTCTTATTAGTAGAACTCACAATTAGTTGAGCATCATGCTATCAGCTGAACAGAATCTTCTGCAAGATGGCTACAAGTCCTCTTGTCCAATACCAAATCTCCTGCAATGTTTCAGCCAAACAATGTCTTCAACTCCCCACAAAGGAAAAGCTGCTTTTATTAGGAAGGAGCTTTGCATTTTGTCCGACGTTCTCCTGACATCCCATTGTGGCATGCAAATCCGGTGGGCTAAAATCTTCAAGCAAAAAGGCCATCCTGACAAGTAGCGTTGGTAAGACGTGTTTTTCCTGATGTATCAACATATATGAATAGCAATCAGCATCACTCCTTAGAGGTGTGCCTCCTTTGCTTCACATGGCGTTGTTGCATTTTTTGAGATTTGCACTGATAGCCACTGCTCTGGGACATGTTCAGAAGTCTTCTTGCCGCAAACAGTCAGAAACAGAATCTCATGTGAATCCGCAGCTTTTCTGCCAAATAGAGCATTAAAATGCTCAACACAGTGTCTGGATAGTGGCATTTTAAATGTATTAACAACTCTTGTGTTTTATCTGGGTTTACGCACAAACTGACTTTGGTCCAAAGGTACTTGGTATTTGGTATTACCTTCCACTTCTTGGTTTACAGTGGACCTTTTAGTAACTTTTAGTAACTTTTGCATGAATATATTCCTAACACGTCACAATAGCAGTTGCAATATCATTTTTTCTTTCAAAAAAGTTTTACTTTTTATTTTTAAAAAACTGTCCTTGAGCTCCAGTCAAGTGGCTTTGGCAGTGTTTTTTTTCTAGGAGCACTTATAAGCTACCATTTCTTGCTATGAGAGAAAATCAATTCTCTTTTGTCTGGGGTAAGCAGGATTTTAGGTTTTGGATCACTTGGAGGTCTGTTTTAAACCGAGGAGAGATGGATAATGGATCTTTCGGATGATGCCCGCGCTCCAGTGGCACAATCGGTCAGCGCGCGGTACTTATATGGCAGTACTTGTTGAGCAATGCCGAGGTTGTGAGTTCGAGCCTCACCTGGAGCATGCTTTTTCTTGCTTTTTGCCTTTCTTAATGGAAAATGTCGTCTGCACTTGCACCCTACGGCCTGGGGTGCTCGAGAACTTGCTTGGCTCTGTCTAAAGCAAGGCTTTCAAATAAAATCTTTAGAAGTTCCCTTTCCTGATGCCTTAATTAATATTTGTGCCTCTTATTAGTAGAACTCACAATTAGTTGAGCATCATACTATCAGCTGAACAGAATCTTCTGCAAGATGGCTACAAGTCCTCTTGTCCAATACCAAATCTCCTGCAATGTTTCAGCCAAACAATGTCTTCAACTCCCCACAAAGGAAAAGCTGCTTTTATTAGGAAGGAGCTTTGCATTTTGTCCGACGTTCTCCTGACATCCCATTGTGGCATGCAAATCCGGTGGGCTAAAAAGGCCATCCTGACAAGTAGCGTTGGTAAGACGTGTTTTTCCTGATGTATCAACATATATGAATAGCAATCAGCATCACTCCTTAGAGGTGTGCCTCCTTTGCTTCACATGACATGGCGTTGTTGCATTTTTTGAGATTTGCACTGATAGCCACTGCTCTGGGACATGTTCAGAAGTCTTCTTGCCGCAAACAGTCAGAAACAGAATCTCATGTGAATCCGCAGCTTTTCTGCCAAATAGAGCATTAAAATGCTCAACACAGTGTCTGGATAGTGGCATTTTAAATGTATTAACAACTCTTGTGTTTTATCTGGGTTTACGCACAAACTGACTTTGGTCCAAAGGTACTTGGTATTTGGTATTACCTTCCACTTCTTGGTTTACAGTGGACCTTTTAGTAACTTTTAGTAACTTTTGCATGAATATATTCCTAACACGTCACAATAGCAGTTGCAATATCATTTTTTCTTTCAAAAAAGTTTTACTTTTTATTTTTAAAAAACTGTCCTTGAGCTCCAGTCAAGTGGCTTTGGCAGTGTTTTTTTTCTAGGAGCACTTATAAGCTACCATTTCTTGCTATGAGAGAAAATCAATTCTCTTTTGTCTGGGGTAAGCAGGATTTTAGGTTTTGGATCACTTGGAGGTCTGTTTTAAACCGAGGAGAGATGGATAATGGATCTTTCGGATGACGCCCGTGCTCCAGTGGCGCAATCGGTCAGCGCGCGGTACTTATATGGCAGTACTTGTTGAGCAATGCCGAGGTTGTGAGTTCGAGCCTCACCTGGAGCATGCTTTTTCTTGCTTTTTGCCTTTCTTAATGGAAAATGTCGTCTGCACTTGCACCCTACGGCCTGAGAACTTTACCACAAGGCAGTAAGCGCCCAAAGAAACTTAAGGTTCTTTCCTCAGTGGTGCTTGAATGAGTTGTCTTTCAGTTACACTGACCACATTCTTTAAACTCTGGACCAAAACTGATAACGAGAATGTGCGCCTTCTACTTGTTGAAAAGAGGCGTGGAGCGCTGCGACATGGCTTTTCCCTTTCAGAAAGCTCATTCTTCTAACTTTGTAGCTCAAACCACTTGCAATTCTGTAGCAAGTTTGCAAGGGAAAATAAATCAAAGACTTTGCCACCCTTACCTTGTAAAGTAAGAGAACGGATGACTTATGAATGAAAAAAAAAGGGTTTGCATGCATCCAGTGCAAGCCCCAGTGGCCTAATGGATAAGGCACTGGCCTCCTAAGCCAGGGATTGTGGGTTCGAGTCCCATCTGGGGTGCTCGAGAACTTGCTTGGCTCTGTCTAAAGCAAGGCTTTCAAATAAAATCTTTAGAAGTTCCCTTTCCTGATGCCTTAATTATTATGTGTGCCTCTTATTAGTAGAACTCACAATTAGTTGAGCATCATGCTATCAGCTGAACAGAATCTTCTGCAAGATGGCTACAAGTCCTCTTGTCCAATACCAAATCTCCTGCAATGTTTCTGCCAAACAATGTCTTCAACTCCCCACAAAGGAAAAGCTGCTTTTATTAGGAAGGAGCTTTGCATTTTGTCCGACGTTCTCCTGACATCCCATTGTGGCATGCAAATCCGGTGGGCTAAAATCTTCAAGCAAAAAGGCCATCCTGACAAGTAGCGTTGGTAAGACGTGTTTTTCCTGATGTATCAACATATATGAATAGCAATCAGCATCACTCCTTAGAGGTGTGCCTCCTTTGCTTCACATGACATGGCGTTGTTGCATTTTTTGAGATTTGCACTGATAGCCACTGCTCTGGGACATGTTCAGAAGTCTTCTTGCCGCAAACAGTCAGAAACAGAATCTCATGTGAATCCGCAGCTTTTCTGCCAAATAGAGCATTAAAATGCTCAACACAGTGTCTGGATAGTGGCATTTTAAATGTATTAACAACTCTTGTGTTTTATCTGGGTTTACGCACAAACTGACTTTGGTCCAAAGGTACTTGGTATTTGGTATTACCTTCCACTTCTTGGTTTACAGTGGACCTTTTAGTAACTTTTAGTAACTTTTGCATGAATATATTCCTAACACGTCACAATAGCAGTTGCAATATCATTTTTTCTTTCAAAAAAGTTTTACTTTTTATTTTTAAAAAACTGTCCTTGAGCTCCAGTCAAGTGGCTTTGGCAGTGTTTTTTTTCTAGGAGCACTTATAAGCTACCATTTCTTGCTATGAGAGAAAATCAATTCTCTTTTGTCTGGGGTAAGCAGGATTTTAGGTTTTGGATCACTTGGAGGTCTGTTTTAAACCGAGGAGAGATGGATAATGGATCTTTCGGATGATGCCCGCGCTCCAGTGGCGCAATCGGTCAGCGCGCGGTACTTATATGGCAGTACTTGTTGAGCAATGCCGAGGTTGTGAGTTCGAGCCTCACCTGGAGCATGCTTTTTCTTGCTTTTTGCCTTTCTTAATGGAAAATGTCGTCTGCACTTGCACCCTACGGCCTGAGAACTTTACCACAAGGCAGTAAGCGCCCAAAGAAACTTAAGGTTCTTTCCTCAGTGGTGCTTGAATGAGTTGTCTTTCAGTTACACTGACCACATTCTTTAAACTCTGGACCAAAACTGATAACGAGAATGTGCGCCTTCTACTTGTTGAAAAGAGGCGTGGAGCGCTGCGACATGGCTTTTCCCTTTCAGAAAGCTCATTCTTCTAACTTTGTAGCTCAAACCACTTGCAATTCTGTAGCAAGTTTGCAAGGGAAAATAAATCAAAGACTTTGCCACCCTTACCTTGTAAAGTAAGAGAACGGATGACTTATGAATGAAAAAAAAAGGGTTTGCATGCATCCAGTGCAAGCCCCAGTGCCCTAATGGATAAGGCACTGGCCTCCTAAGCCAGGGATTGTGGGTTCAAGTCCCATCTGGGGTGCTCGAGAACTTGCTTGGCTCTGTCTAAAGCAAGGCTTTCAAATAAAATCTTTAGAAGTTCCCTTTCCTGATGCCTTAATTATTATGTGTGCCTCTTATTAGTAGAACTCACAATTAGTTGAGCATCATGCTATCAGCTGAACAGAATCTTCTGCAAGATGGCTACAAGTCCTCTTGTCCAATACCAAATCTCCTGCAATGTTTCTGCCAAACAATGTCTTCAACTCCCCACAAAGGAAAAGCTGCTTTTATTAGGAAGGAGCTTTGCATTTTGTCCGACGTTCTCCTGACATCCCATTGTGGCATGCAAATCCGGTGGGCTAAAATCTTCAAGCAAAAAGGCCATCCTGACAAGTAGCGTTGGTAAGACGTGTTTTTCCTGATGTATCAACATATATGAATAGCAATCAGCATCACTCCTTAGAGGTGTGCCTCCTTTGCTTCACATGACATGGCGTTGTTGCATTTTTTGAGATTTGCACTGATAGCCACTGCTCTGGGACATGTTCAGAAGTCTTCTTGCCGCAAACAGTCAGAAACAGAATCTCATGTGAATCCGCAGCTTTTCTGCCAAATAGAGCATTAAAATGCTCAACACAGTGTCTGGATAGTGGCATTTTAAATGTATTAACAACTCTTGTGTTTTATCTGGGTTTACGCACAAACTGACTTTGGTCCAAAGGTACTTGGTATTTGGTATTACCTTCCACTTCTTGGTTTACAGTGGACCTTTTAGTAACTTTTAGTAACTTTTGCATGAATATATTCCTAACACGTCACAATAGCAGTTGCAATATCATTTTTTCTTTCAAAAAAGTTTTACTTTTTATTTTTAAAAAACTGTCCTTGAGCTCCAGTCAAGTGGCTTTGGCAGTGTTTTTTTTCTAGGAGCACTTATAAGCTACCATTTCTTGCTATGAGAGAAAATCAATTCTCTTTTGTCTGGGGTAAGCAGGATTTTAGGTTTTGGATCACTTGGAGGTCTGTTTTAAACCGAGGAGAGATGGATAATGGATCTTTCGGATGATGCCCGCGCTCCAGTGGCGCAATCGGTCAGCGCGCGGTACTTATATGGCAGTACTTGTTGAGCAATGCCGAGGTTGTGAGTTCGAGCCTCACCTGGAGCATGCTTTTTCTTGCTTTTTGCCTTTCTTAATGGAAAATGTCGTCTGCACTTGCACCCTACGGCCTGAGAACTTTACCACAAGGCAGTAAGCGCCCAAAGAAACTTAAGGTTCTTTCCTCAGTGGTGCTTGAATGAGTTGTCTTTCAGTTACACTGACCACATTCTTTAAACTCTGGACCAAAACTGATAACGAGAATGTGCGCCTTCTACTTGTTGAAAAGAGGCGTGGAGCGCTGCGACATGGCTTTTCCCTTTCAGAAAGCTCATTCTTCTAACTTTGTAGCTCAAACCACTTGCAATTCTGTAGCAAGTTTGCAAGGGAAAATAAATCAAAGACTTTGCCACCCTTACCTTGTAAAGTAAGAGAACGGATGACTTATGAATGAAAAAAAAAGGGTTTGCATGCATCCAGTGCAAGCCCCAGTGGCCTAATGGATAAGGCACTGGCCTCCTAAGCCAGGGATTGTGGGTTCAAGTCCCATCTGGGGTGCTCGAGAACTTGCTTGGCTCTGTCTAAAGCAAGGCTTTCAAATAAAATCTTTAGAAGTTCCCTTTCCTGATGCCTTAATTAATATGTGTGCCTCTTATTAGTAGAACTCACAATTAGTTGAGTATCAGCTGAACAGAATCTTCTGCAAGATGGCTACAAGTCCTCTT
The DNA here is from genome assembly GCF_042186555.1 of Aquarana catesbeiana. Lineage (NCBI taxonomy): Eukaryota > Metazoa > Chordata > Amphibia > Anura > Ranidae > Aquarana > Aquarana catesbeiana. The sequence goes on along the minus strand of NC_133326.1, from coordinate 599,586,391 downwards.
GTCCAATACCAAATCTCCTGCAATGTTTCTGCCAAACAATGTCTTCAACTCCCCACAAAGGAAAAGCTGCTTTTATTAGGAAGGAGCTTTGCATTTTGTCCGACGTTCTCCTGACATCCCATTGTGGCATGCAAATCCGGTGGGCTAAAATCTTCAAGCAAAAAGGCCATCCTGACAAGTAGCGTTGGTAAGACGTGTTTTTCCTGATGTATCAACATATATGAATAGCAATCAGCATCACTCCTTAGAGGTGTGCCTCCTTTGCTTCACATGACATGGCGTTGTTGCATTTTTTGAGATTTGCACTGATAGCCACTGCTCTGGGACATGTTCAGAAGTCTTCTTGCCGCAAACAGTCAGAAACAGAATCTCATGTGAATCCGCAGCTTTTCTGCCAAATAGAGCATTAAAATGCTCAACACAGTGTCTGGATAGTGGCATTTTAAATGTATTAACAACTCTTGTGTTTTATCTGGGTTTACGCACAAACTGACTTTGGTCCAAAGGTACTTGGTATTTGGTATTACCTTCCACTTCTTGGTTTACAGTGGACCTTTTAGTAACTTTTAGTAACTTTTGCATGAATATATTCCTAACACGTCACAATAGCAGTTGCAATATCATTTTTTCTTTCAAAAAAGTTTTACTTTTTATTTTTAAAAAACTGTCCTTGAGCTCCAGTCAAGTGGCTTTGGCAGTGTTTTTTTTCTAGGAGCACTTATAAGCTACCATTTCTTGCTATGAGAGAAAATCAATTCTCTTTTGTCTGGGGTAAGCAGGATTTTAGGTTTTGGATCAAGGGAGAATAAATCAAAGACTTTGCCACCCTCACCTTGTAAAGTAAGAGAACGGATGACTTATGAATGAAAAAAAAAGGGTGTGCATGCATCCAGTGCAAGCCCCAGTGGCCTAATGGATAAGGCACTGGCCTCTTAAGCCAGGGATTGTGGGTTCGAGTCCCATCTGGGGTGCTTGAGAACTTGCTTGGCTCTGTCTAAAGCAAGGCTTTCAAATAAAATCTTTAGAAGTTCCCTTTCCTGATGCCTTAATTAATATGTGTGCCTCTTACTAGTAGAACTCACAATTAGTTGAGCATCATGCTATCAGCTGAACAGAATCTTCTGCAAGATGGCTACAAGTCCTCTTGTCCAATACCAAATCTCCTGCAATGTTTCTGCCAAACAATGTCTTCAACTCCCCACAAAGGAAAAGCTGCTTTTATTAGGAAGGAGCTTTGCATTTTGTCCGACGTTCTCCTGACATCCCATTGTGGCATGCAAATCCGGTGGGCTAAAATCTTCAAGCAAAAAGGCCATCCTGACAAGTAGCGTTGGTAAGACGTGTTTTTCCTGATGTATCAACATATATGAATAGCAATCAGCATCACTCCTTAGAGGTGTGCCTCCTTTGCTTCACATGACATGGCGTTGTTGCATTTTTTGAGATTTGCACTGATAGCCACTGCTCTGGGACATGTTCAGAAGTCTTCTTGCCGCAAACAGTCAGAAACAGAATCTCATGTGAATCCGCAGCTTTTCTGCCAAATAGAGCATTAAAATGCTCAACACAGTGTCTGGATAGTGGCATTTTAAATGTATTAACAACTCTTGTGTTTTATCTGGGTTTACGCACAAACTGACTTTGGTCCAAAGGTACTTGGTATTTGGTATTACCTTCCACTTCTTGGTTTACAGTGGACCTTTTAGTAACTTTTAGTAACTTTTGCATGAATATATTCCTAACACGTCACAATAGCAGTTGCAATATCATTTTTTCTTTCAAAAAAGTTTTACTTTTTATTTTTAAAAAACTGTCCTTGAGCTCCAGTCAAGTGGCTTTGGCAGTGTTTTTTTTCTAGGAGCACTTATAAGCTACCATTTCTTGCTATGAGAGAAAATCAATTCTCTTTTGTCTGGGGTAAGCAGGATTTTAGGTTTTGGATCAAGGGAGAATAAATCAAAGACTTTGCCACCCTCACCTTGTAAAGTAAGAGAACGGATGACTTATGAATGAAAAAAAAAGGGTGTGCATGCATCCAGTGCAAGCCCCAGTGGCCTAATGGATAAGGCACTGGCCTCTTAAGCCAGGGATTGTGGGTTCGAGTTCCATCTGGGGTGCTTGAGAACTTGCTTGGCTCTGTCTAAAGCAAGGCTTTCAAATAAAATCTTTAGAAGTTCCCTTTCCTGATGCCTTAATTAATATGTGTGCCTCTTACTAGTAGAACTCACAATTAGTTGAGCATCATGCTATCAGCTGAACAGAATCTTCTGCAAGATGGCTACAAGTCCTCTTGTCCAATACCAAATCTCCTGCAATGTTTCTGCCAAACAATGTCTTCAACTCCCCACAAAGGAAAAGCTGCTTTTATTAGGAAGGAGCTTTGCATTTTGTCCGACGTTCTCCTGACATCCCATTGTGGCATGCAAATCCGGTGGGCTAAAATCTTCAAGCAAAAAGGCCATCCTGACAAGTAGCGTTGGTAAGACGTGTTTTTCCTGATGTATCAACATATATGAATAGCAATCAGCATCACTCCTTAGAGGTGTGCCTCCTTTGCTTCACATGACATGGCGTTGTTGCATTTTTTGAGATTTGCACTGATAGCCACTGCTCTGGGACATGTTCAGAAGTCTTCTTGCCGCAAACAGTCAGAAACAGAATCTCATGTGAATCCGCAGCTTTTCTGCCAAATAGAGCATTAAAATGCTCAACACAGTGTCTGGATAGTGGCATTTTAAATGTATTAACAACTCTTGTGTTTTATCTGGGTTTACGCACAAACTGACTTTGGTCCAAAGGTACTTGGTATTTGGTATTACCTTCCACTTCTTGGTTTACAGTGGACCTTTTTTTTTTACGTTATAACAAACTTTTTATTTGCAAGATTGTACATAATACATGAAAAGCATTGGTACACATGTTTAACATCTTACAGAAGATATTCCGTACTCAAGGAACATGATACATACACATACATTTCTATCCTGTAGTTAGTACTTTAGGTTCATATATAATCCGTACACTTCCACACTCATATTTAGTAAGTATCAGGATAAGCACCATTTATGTGCATGTCGTAGACTCTTGTAACCATCTATCCCATATTCTGTTATACTTGTTTGGACAACCTCTGTTAATATAGAGGAATTTTTTATATGGAAGGGTTGTGTTAATGTCTCTTTTCCAGTCCACCAATTGAGGGGGTTTCTGCCAAATAGAGCATTAAAATGCTCAACACAGTGTCTGGATAGTGGCATTTTAAATGTATTAACAACTCTTGTGTTTTATCTGGGTTTACGCACAAACTGACTTTGGTCCAAAGGTACTTGGTATTTGGTATTACCTTCCACTTCTTGGTTTACAGTGGACCTTTTAGTAACTTTTAGTAACTTTTGCATGAATATATTCCTAACACGTCACAATAGCAGTTGCAATATCATTTTTTCTTTCAAAAAAGTTTTACTTTTTATTTTTAAAAAACTGTCCTTGAGCTCCAGTCAAGTGGCTTTGGTAGTGTTTTTTTTCTAGGAGCACTTATAAGCTACCATTTCTTGCTATGAGAGAAAATCAATTCTCTTTTGTCTGGGGTAAGCAGGATTTTAGGTTTTGGATCACTTGGAGGTCTGTTTTAAACCGAGGAGAGATGGATAATGGATCTTTCGGATGACGCCCGCGCTCCAGTGGCGCAATCGGTCAGCGCGCGGTACTTATATGGCAGTACTTGTTGAGCAATGCCGAGGTTGTGAGTTCGATCCTCACCTGGAGCATGCTTTTTCTTGCTTTTTGCCTTTCTTAATGGAAAATGTCGTCTGCACTTGCACCCTACGGCCTGAGAACTTTACCACAAGGCAGTAAGCGCCCAAAGAAACTTAAGGTTCTTTCCTCAGTGGTGCTTGAATGAGTTGTCTTTCAGTTACACTGACCACATTCTTTAAACTCTGGACCAAAACTGATAACGAGAATGTGCGCCTTCTACTTGTTGAAAAGAGGCGTGGAGCGCTGCGACATGGCTTTTCCCTTTCAGAAAGCTCATTCTTCTAACTTTGTAGCTCAAACCACTTGCAATTCTGTAGCAAGTTTGCAAGGGAAAATAAATCAAAGACTTTGCCACCCTTACCTTGTAAAGTAAGAGAACGGATGACTTATGAATGAAAAAAAAAGGGTTTGCATGTATCCAGTGCAAGCCCCAGTGGCCTAATGGATAAGGCACTTGCCTCCTAAGCCAGGGATTGTGGGTTCGAGACCCATCTGGCGTGCTCGAGAACTTGCTTGGCTCTGTCTAAAGCAAGGCTTTCAAATAAAATCTTTAGAAGTTCCCTTTCCTGATGCCTTAATTAATATGTGTGCCTCTTATTAGTAGAACTCACAATTAGTTGAGCATCATGCTATCAGCTGAACAGAATCTTCTGCAAGATGGCTACAAGTCCTCTTGTCCAATACCAAATCTCCTGCAATGTTTCTGCCAAACAATGTCTTCAACTCCCCACAAAGGAAAAGCTGCTTTTATTAGGAAGGAGCTTTGCATTTTGTCCGACGTTCTCCTGACATCCCATTGTGGCATGCAAATCCGGTGGGCTAAAATCTTCAAGCAAAAAGGCCATCCTGACAAGTAGCGTTGGTAAGACATGTTTTTCCTGATGTATCAACATATATGAATAGCAATCAGCATCACTCCTTAGAGGTGTGCCTCCTTTGCTTCACATGACATGGCGTTGTTGCATTTTTTGAGATTTGCACTGATAGCCACTGCTCTGGGACATGTTCAGAAGTCTTCTTGCCGCAAACAGTCAGAAACAGAATCTCATGTGAATCCGCAGCTTTTCTGCCAAATAGAGCATTAAAATGCTCAACACAGTGTCTGGATAGTGGCATTTTAAATGTATTAACAACTCTTGTGTTTTATCTGGGTTTACGCACAAACTGACTTTGGTCCAAAGGTACTTGGTATTTGGTATTACCTTCCACTTCTTGGTTTACAGTGGACCTTTTAGTAACTTTTCAAGCCTGCATGAATATATTCCTAACACGTCACAATAGCAGTTGCAATATCATTTTTTCTTTCAAAAAAGTTTTACTTTTTATTTTTAAAAAACTGTCCTTGAGCTCCAGTCAAGTGGCTTTGGCAGTGTTTTTTTTCTAGGAGCACTTATAAGCTACCATTTCTTGCTATGAGAGAAAATCAATTCTCTTTTGTCTGGGGTAAGCAGGATTTTAGGTTTTAGATCACTTGGAGGTCTGTTTTAAACCGAGGAGAGATGGCAATCGGTCAGCGCGCGGTACTTATATGGCAGTACTTGTTGAGCAATGCCGAGGTTGTGAGTTCGAGCCTCACCTGGAGCATGCTTTTTCTTGCTTTTTGCCTTTCTTAATGGAAAATGTCGTCTGCACTTACACCCTACGGCCTGAGAACTTTACCACAAGGCAGTAAGCGCCCAAAGAAACTTAAGGTTCTTTCCTCAGTGGTGCTTGAATGAGTTGTCTTTCAGTTACACTGACCACATTCTTTAAACTCTGGACCAAAACTGATAACGAGAATGTGCGCCTTCTACTTGTTGAAAAGAGGCGTGGAGCGCTGCGACATGGCTTTTCCCTTTCAGAAAGCTCATTCTTCTAACTTTGTAGCTCAAACCACTTGCAATTCTGTAGCAAGTTTGCAAGGGAAAATAAATCAAAGACTTTGTCACCCTTACCTTGTAAAGTAAGAGAACGGATGACTTATGAATGAAAAAAAAAGGGTTTGCATGTATCCAGTGCAAGCCCCAGTGGCCTAATGGATAAGGCACTGGCCTCCTAAGCCAGGGATTGTGGGTTCGAGTCCCATCTGGGGTGCTCGAGAACTTGCTTGGCTCTGTCTAAAGCAAGGCTTTCAAATAAAATCTTTAGAAGTTCCCTTTCCTGATGCCTTAATTAATATGTCTGCCTCTTACTAGTAGAACTCACAATTAGTTGAGCATCCTGCTATCAGCTGAACAGAATCTTCTGCAAGATGGCTACAAGTCCTCTTGTCCAATACCAAATCTCCTGCAATGTTTCTGCCAAACAATGTCTTCAACTCCCCACAAAGGAAAAGCTGCTTTTATTAGGAAGGAGCTTTGCATTTTGTCCGACGTTCTCCTGACATCCCATTGTGGCATGCAAATCCGGTGGGCTAAAATCTTCAAGCAAAAAGGCCATCCTGACAAGTAGCGTTGGTAAGACGTGTTTTTCCTGATGTATCAACATATATGAATAGCAATCAGCATCACTCCTTAGAGGTGTGCCTCCTTTGCTTCACATGACATGGCGTTGTTGCATTTTTTGAGATTTGCACTGATAGCCACTGCTCTGGGACATGTTCAGAAGTCTTCTTGCCGCAAACAGTCAGAAACAGAATCTCATGTGAATCCGCAGCTTTTCTGCCAAATAGAGCATTAAAATGCTCAACACAGTGTCTGGATAGTGGCATTTTAAATGTATTAACAACTCTTGTGTTTTATCTGGGTTTACGCACAAACTGACTTTGGTCCAAAGGTACTTGGTATTTGGTATTACCTTCCACTTCTTGGTTTACAGTGGACCTTTTAGTAACTTTTAGTAACTTTTGCATGAATATATTCCTAACACGTCACAATAGCAGTTGCAATATCATTTTTTCTTTCAAAAAAGTTTTACTTTTTATTTTTAAAAAACTGTCCTTGAGCTCCAGTCAAGTGGCTTTGGCAGTGTTTTTTTTCTAGGAGCACTTATAAGCTACCATTTCTTGCTATGAGAGAAAATCAATTCTCTTTTGTCTGGGGTAAGCAGGATTTTAGGTTTTGGATCAAGGGAGAATAAATCAAAGACTTTGCCACCCTCACCTTGTAAAGTAAGAGAACGGATGACTTATGAATGAAAAAAAAAGGGTGTGCATGCATCCAGTGCAAGCCCCAGTGGCCTAATGGATAAGGCACTGGCCTCTTAAGCCAGGGATTGTGGGTTCGAGTCCCATCTGGGGTGCTTGAGAACTTGCTTGGCTCTGTCTAAAGCAAGGCTTTCAAATAAAATCTTTAGAAGTTCCCTTTCCTGATGCCTTAATTAATATGTGTGCCTCTTACTAGTAGAACTCACAATTAGTTGAGCATCATGCTATCAGCTGAACAGAATCTTCTGCAAGATGGCTACAAGTCCTCTTGTCCAATACCAAATCTCCTGCAATGTTTCTGCCAAACAATGTCTTCAACTCCCCACAAAGGAAAAGCTGCTTTTATTAGGAAGGAGCTTTGCATTTTGTCCGACGTTCTCCTGACATCCCATTGTGGCATGCAAATCCGGTGGGCTAAAATCTTCAAGCAAAAAGGCCATCCTGACAAGTAGCGTTGGTAAGACGTGTTTTTCCTGATGTATCAACATATATGAATAGCAATCAGCATCACTCCTTAGAGGTGTGCCTCCTTTGCTTCACATGACATGGCGTTGTTGCATTTTTTGAGATTTGCACTGATAGCCACTGCTCTGGGACATGTTCAGAAGTCTTCTTGCCGCAAACAGTCAGAAACAGAATCTCATGTGAATCCGCAGCTTTTCTGCCAAATAGAGCATTAAAATGCTCAACACAGTGTCTGGATAGTGGCATTTTAAATGTATTAACAACTCTTGTGTTTTATCTGGGTTTACGCACAAACTGACTTTGGTCCAAAGGTACTTGGTATTTGGTATTACCTTCCACTTCTTGGTTTACAGTGGACCTTTTTTTTTTACGTTATAACAAACTTTTTATTTGCAAGATTGTACATAATACATGAAAAGCATTGGTACACATGTTTAACATCTTACAGAAGATATTCCGTACTCAAGGAACATGATACATACACATACATTTCTATCCTGTAGTTAGTACTTTAGGTTCATATATAATCCGTACACTTCCACACTCATATTTAGTAAGTATCAGGATAAGCACCATTTATGTGCATGTCGTAGACTCTTGTAACCATCTATCCCATATTCTGTTATACTTGTTTGGACAACCTCTGTTAATATAGAGGAATTTTTTATATGGAAGGGTTGTGTTAATGTCTCTTTTCCAGTCCACCAATTGAGGGGGTTTCTGCCAAATAGAGCATTAAAATGCTCAACACAGTGTCTGGATAGTGGCATTTTAAATGTATTAACAACTCTTGTGTTTTATCTGGGTTTACGCACAAACTGACTTTGGTCCAAAGGTACTTGGTATTTGGTATTACCTTCCACTTCTTGGTTTACAGTGGACCTTTTAGTAACTTTTAGTAACTTTTGCATGAATATATTCCTAACACGTCACAATAGCAGTTGCAATATCATTTTTTCTTTCAAAAAAGTTTTACTTTTTATTTTTAAAAAACTGTCCTTGAGCTCCAGTCAAGTGGCTTTGGTAGTGTTTTTTTTCTAGGAGCACTTATAAGCTACCATTTCTTGCTATGAGAGAAAATCAATTCTCTTTTGTCTGGGGTAAGCAGGATTTTAGGTTTTGGATCACTTGGAGGTCTGTTTTAAACCGAGGAGAGATGGATAATGGATCTTTCGGATGACGCCCGCGCTCCAGTGGCGCAATCGGTCAGCGCGCGGTACTTATATGGCAGTACTTGTTGAGCAATGCCGAGGTTGTGAGTTCGATCCTCACCTGGAGCATGCTTTTTCTTGCTTTTTGCCTTTCTTAATGGAAAATGTCGTCTGCACTTGCACCCTACGGCCTGAGAACTTTACCACAAGGCAGTAAGCGCCCAAAGAAACTTAAGGTTCTTTCCTCAGTGGTGCTTGAATGAGTTGTCTTTCAGTTACACTGACCACATTCTTTAAACTCTGGACCAAAACTGATAACGAGAATGTGCGCCTTCTACTTGTTGAAAAGAGGCGTGGAGCGCTGCGACATGGCTTTTCCCTTTCAGAAAGCTCATTCTTCTAACTTTGTAGCTCAAACCACTTGCAATTCTGTAGCAAGTTTGCAAGGGAAAATAAATCAAAGACTTTGCCACCCTTACCTTGTAAAGTAAGAGAACGGATGACTTATGAATGAAAAAAAAAGGGTTTGCATGTATCCAGTGCAAGCCCCAGTGGCCTAATGGATAAGGCACTTGCCTCCTAAGCCAGGGATTGTGGGTTCGAGACCCATCTGGCGTGCTCGAGAACTTGCTTGGCTCTGTCTAAAGCAAGGCTTTCAAATAAAATCTTTAGAAGTTCCCTTTCCTGATGCCTTAATTAATATGTGTGCCTCTTATTAGTAGAACTCACAATTAGTTGAGCATCATGCTATCAGCTGAACAGAATCTTCTGCAAGATGGCTACAAGTCCTCTTGTCCAATACCAAATCTCCTGCAATGTTTCTGCCAAACAATGTCTTCAACTCCCCACAAAGGAAAAGCTGCTTTTATTAGGAAGGAGCTTTGCATTTTGTCCGACGTTCTCCTGACATCCCATTGTGGCATGCAAATCCGGTGGGCTAAAATCTTCAAGCAAAAAGGCCATCCTGACAAGTAGCGTTGGTAAGACATGTTTTTCCTGATGTATCAACATATATGAATAGCAATCAGCATCACTCCTTAGAGGTGTGCCTCCTTTGCTTCACATGACATGGCGTTGTTGCATTTTTTGAGATTTGCACTGATAGCCACTGCTCTGGGACATGTTCAGAAGTCTTCTTGCCGCAAACAGTCAGAAACAGAATCTCATGTGAATCCGCAGCTTTTCTGCCAAATAGAGCATTAAAATGCTCAACACAGTGTCTGGATAGTGGCATTTTAAATGTATTAACAACTCTTGTGTTTTATCTGGGTTTACGCACAAACTGACTTTGGTCCAAAGGTACTTGGTATTTGGTATTACCTTCCACTTCTTGGTTTACAGTGGACCTTTTTTTTTTACGTTATAACAAACTTTTTATTTGCAAGATTGTACATAATACATGAAAAGCATTGGTACACATGTTTAACATCTTACAGAAGATATTCCGTACTCAAGGAACATGATACATACACATACATTTCTATCCTGTAGTTAGTACTTTAGGTTCATATATAATCCGTACACTTCCACACTCATATTTAGTAAGTATCAGGATAAGCACCATTTATGTGCATGTCGTAGACTCTTGTAACCATCTATCCCATATTCTGTTATACTTGTTTGGACAACCTCTGTTAATATAGAGGAATTTTTTATATGGAAGGGTTGTGTTAATGTCTCTTTTCCAGTCCACCAATTGAGGGGGTTTCTGCCAAATAGAGCATTAAAATGCTCAACACAGTGTCTGGATAGTGGCATTTTAAATGTATTAACAACTCTTGTGTTTTATCTGGGTTTACGCACAAACTGACTTTGGTCCAAAGGTACTTGGTATTTGGTATTACCTTCCACTTCTTGGTTTACAGTGGACCTTTTAGTAACTTTTAGTAACTTTTGCATGAATATATTCCTAACACGTCACAATAGCAGTTGCAATATCATTTTTTCTTTCAAAAAAGTTTTACTTTTTATTTTTAAAAAACTGTCCTTGAGCTCCAGTCAAGTGGCTTTGGTAGTGTTTTTTTTCTAGGAGCACTTATAAGCTACCATTTCTTGCTATGAGAGAAAATCAATTCTCTTTTGTCTGGGGTAAGCAGGATTTTAGGTTTTGGATCACTTGGAGGTCTGTTTTAAACCGAGGAGAGATGGATAATGGATCTTTCGGATGACGCCCGCGCTCCAGTGGCGCAATCGGTCAGCGCGCGGTACTTATATGGCAGTACTTGTTGAGCAATGCCGAGGTTGTGAGTTCGAGCCTCACCTGGAGCATGCTTTTTCTTGCTTTTTGCCTTTCTTAATGGAAAATGTCGTCTGCACTTGCACCCTACGGCCTGAGAACTTTACCACAAGGCAGTAAGCGCCCAAAGAAACTTAAGGTTCTTTCCTCAGTGGTGCTTGAATGAGTTGTCTTTCAGTTACACTGACCACATTCTTTAAACTCTGGACCAAAACTGATAACGAGAATGTGCGCCTTCTACTTGTTGAAAAGAGGCGTGGAGCGCTGCGACATGGCTTTTCCCTTTCAGAAAGCTCATTCTTCTAACTTTGTAGCTCAAACCACTTGCAATTCTGTAGCAAGTTTGCAAGGGAAAATAAATCAAAGACTTTGCCACCCTTACCTTGTAAAGTAAGAGAACGGATGACTTATGAATGAAAAAAAAAGGGTTTGCATGTATCCAGTGCAAGCCCCAGTGGCCTAATGGATAAGGCACTTGCCTCCTAAGCCAGGGATTGTGGGTTCGAGACCCATCTGGCGTGCTCGAGAACTTGCTTGGCTCTGTCTAAAGCAAGGCTTTCAAATAAAATCTTTAGAAGTTCCCTTTCCTGATGCCTTAATTAATATGTGTGCCTCTTATTAGTAGAACTCACAATTAGTTGAGCATCATGCTATCAGCTGAACAGAATCTTATGCAAGATGGCTACAAGTCCTCTTGTCCAATACCAAATCTCCTGCAATGTTTCTGCCAAACAATGTCTTCAACTCCCCACAAAGGAAAAGCTGCTTTTATTAGGAAGGAGCTTTGCATTTTGTCCGACGTTCTCCTGACATCCCATTGTGGCATGCAAATCCGGTGGGCTAAAATCTTCAAGCAAAAAGGCCATCCTGACAAGTAGCGTTGGTAAGACATGTTTTTCCTGATGTATCAACATATATGAATAGCAATCAGCATCACTCCTTAGAGGTGTGCCTCCTTTGCTTCACATGACATGGCGTTGTTGCATTTTTTGAGATTTGCACTGATAGCCACTGCTCTGGGACATGTTCAGAAGTCTTCTTGCCGCAAACAGTCAGAAACAGAATCTCATGTGAATCCGCAGCTTTTCTGCCAAATAGAGCATTAAAATGCTCAACACAGTGTCTGGATAGTGGCATTTTAAATGTATTAACAACTCTTGTGTTTTATCTGGGTTTACGCACAAACTGACTTTGGTCCAAAGGTACTTGGTATTTGGTATTACCTTCCACTTCTTGGTTTACAGTGGACCTTTTAGTAACTTTTCAAGCCTGCATGAATATATTCCTAACACGTCACAATAGCAGTTGCAATATCATTTTTTCTTTCAAAAAAGTTTTACTTTTTATTTTTAAAAAACTGTCCTTGAGCTCCAGTCAAGTGGCTTTGGCAGTGTTTTTTTTCTAGGAGCACTTATAAGCTACCATTTCTTGCTATGAGAGAAAATCAATTCTCTTTTGTCTGGGGTAAGCAGGATTTTAGGTTTTAGATCACTTGGAGGTCTGTTTTAAACCGAGGAGAGATGGCAATCGGTCAGCGCGCGGTACTTATATGGCAGTACTTGTTGAGCAATGCCGAGGTTGTGAGTTCGAGCCTCACCTGGAGCATGCTTTTTCTTGCTTTTTGCCTTTCTTAATGGAAAATGTCGTCTGCACTTACACCCTACGGCCTGAGAACTTTACCACAAGGCAGTAAGCGCCCAAAGAAACTTAAGGTTCTTTCCTCAGTGGTGCTTGAATGAGTTGTCTTTCAGTTACACTGACCACATTCTTTAAACTCTGGACCAAAACTGATAACGAGAATGTGCGCCTTCTACTTGTTGAAAAGAGGCGTGGAGCGCTGCGACATGGCTTTTCCCTTTCAGAAAGCTCATTCTTCTAACTTTGTAGCTCAAACCACTTGCAATTCTGTAGCAAGTTTGCAAGGGAAAATAAATCAAAGACTTTGTCACCCTTACCTTGTAAAGTAAGAGAACGGATGACTTATGAATGAAAAAAAAAGGGTTTGCATGTATCCAGTGCAAGCCCCAGTGGCCTAATGGATAAGGCACTGGCCTCCTAAGCCAGGGATTGTGGGTTCGAGTCCCATCTGGGGTGCTCGAGAACTTGCTTGGCTCTGTCTAAAGCAAGGCTTTCAAATAAAATCTTTAGAAGTTCCCTTTCCTGATGCCTTAATTAATATGTCTGCCTCTTACTAGTAGAACTCACAATTAGTTGAGCATCCTGCTATCAGCTGAACAGAATCTTCTGCAAGATGGCTACAAGTCCTCTTGTCCAATACCAAATCTCCTGCAATGTTTCTGCCAAACAATGTCTTCAACTCCCCACAAAGGAAAAGCTGCTTTTATTAGGAAGGAGCTTTGCATTTTGTCCGACGTTCTCCTGACATCCCATTGTGGCATGCAAATCCGGTGGGCTAAAATCTTCAAGCAAAAAGGCCATCCTGACAAGTAGCGTTGGTAAGACGTGTTTTTCCTGATGTATCAACATATATGAATAGCAATCAGCATCACTCCTTAGAGGTGTGCCTCCTTTGCTTCACATGACATGGCGTTGTTGCATTTTTTGAGATTTGCACTGATAGCCACTGCTCTGGGACATGTTCAGAAGTCTTCTTGCCGCAAACAGTCAGAAACAGAATCTCATGTGAATCCGCAGCTTTTCTGCCAAATAGAGCATTAAAATGCTCAACACAGTGTCTGGATAGTGGCATTTTAAATGTATTAACAACTCTTGTGTTTTATCTGGGTTTACGCACAAACTGACTTTGGTCCAAAGGTACTTGGTATTTGGTATTACCTTCCACTTCTTGGTTTACAGTGGACCTTTTAGTAACTTTTAGTAACTTTTGCATGAATATATTCCTAACACGTCACAATAGCAGTTGCAATATCATTTTTTCTTTCAAAAAAGTTTTACTTTTTATTTTTAAAAAACTGTCCTTGAGCTCCAGTCAAGTGGCTTTGGCAGTGTTTTTTTTCTAGGAGCACTTATAAGCTACCATTTCTTGCTATGAGAGAAAATCAATTCTCTTTTGTCTGGGGTAAGCAGGATTTTAGGTTTTGGATCACTTGGAGGTCTGTTTTAAACCGAGGAGAGATGGATAATGGATCTTTCGGATGACGCCAGCGCTCCAGTGGCGCAATCGGTCAGCGCGCGGTACTTATATGGCAGTACTTGTTGAGCAATGCCGAGGTTGTGAGTTCGAGCCTCACCTGGAGCATGCTTTTTCTTGCTTTTTGCCTTTCTTAATGGAAAATGTCGTCTGCACTTACACCCTACGGCCTGAGAACTTTACCACAAGGCAGTAAGCGCCCAAAGAAACTTAAGGTTCTTTCCTCAGTGGTGCTTGAATGAGTTGTCTTTCAGTTACACTGACCACATTCTTTAAACTCTGGACCAAAACTGATAACGAGAATGTGCGCCTTCTACTTGTTGAAAAGAGGCGTGGAGCGCTGCGACATGGCTTTTCCCTTTCAGAAAGCTCATTCTTCTAACTTTGTAGCTCAAACCACTTGCAATTCTGTAGCAAGTTTGCAAGGGAAAATAAATCAAAGACTTTGTCACCCTTACCTTGTAAAGTAAGAGAACGGATGACTTATGAATGAAAAAAAAAGGGTTTGCATGTATCCAGTGCAAGCCCCAGTGGCCTAATGGATAAGGCACTTGCCTCCTAAGCCAGGGATTGTGGGTTCGAGACCCATCTGGCGTGCTCGAGAACTTGCTTGGCTCTGTCTAAAGCAAGGCTTTCAAATAAAATCTTTAGAAGTTCCCTTTCCTGATGCCTTAATTAATATGTGTGCCTCTTATTAGTAGAACTCACAATTAGTTGAGCATCATGCTATCAGCTGAACAGAATCTTCTGCAAGATGGCTACAAGTCCTCTTGTCCAATACCAAATCTCCTGCAATGTTTCTGCCAAACAATGTCTTCAACTCCCCACAAAGGAAAAGCTGCTTTTATTAGGAAGGAGCTTTGCATTTTGTCCGACGTTCTCCTGACATCCCATTGTGGCATGCAAATCCGGTGGGCTAAAATCTTCAAGCAAAAAGGCCATCCTGACAAGTAGCGTTGGTAAGACATGTTTTTCCTGATGTATCAACATATATGAATAGCAATCAGCATCACTCCTTAGAGGTGTGCCTCCTTTGCTTCACATGACATGGCGTTGTTGCATTTTTTGAGATTTGCACTGATAGCCACTGCTCTGGGACATGTTCAGAAGTGGCTCCTTTTAGTAACTTTTAGTAACTTTTGCATGAATATATTCCTAACATGTCACAATAGCAGTTGCAATATCATTTTTTCTTTCAAAAAAGTTTTACTTTTTATTTTTATAAAACTGTCCTTGAGCTCCAGTCAAGTGGCTTTGGCAGTGTTTTTTTTCTAGGAGCACTTATAAGCTACTATTTCTTGCTATGAGAGAAAATCAATTCTCTTTTGTCTGGGGTAAGCAGGATTTTAGGTTTTGGATCACTTGGAGGTCTGTTTTAAACCGAGGAGAGATGGATAATGGATCTTTCAGATGACACCTGCGCTCCAGTGGCGCAATCGGTCAGCGCGCGGTACTTATATGGCAGTACTTGTTGAGCAATGCCGAGGTTGTGAGTTCGAGCCTCACCTGGAGCATGCTTTTTCTTGCTTTTTGCCTTTCTTAATGGAAAATGTCGTCTGCAATTGCACCCTACGGCCTGAGAACTTTACCACAAGGCAGTAAGCGCCCAAAGAAACTTAAGGTTCTTTCCTCAGTGGTGCTTGAATGAGTTGTCTTTCAGTTACACTGACCACATTCTTTAAACTCTGGACCAAAACTGATAACGAGAATGTGCGCCGTCTACTTGTTGAAAAGAGGCGTGGAGCGCTGCGACATGGCTTTTCCCTTTCAGAAAGCTCATTCTTCTAACTTTGTAGCTCAAACCACTTGCAATTCTGTAGCAAGTTTGCAAGGGAAAATAAATCAAAGACTTTGCCACCCTTACCTTGTAAAGTAAGAGAACATTTTGTCCGACGTTCTCCTGACATCCCATTGTGGCATGCAAATCCGGTGGGCTAAAATCTTCAAGCAAAAAGGCCATCCTGACAAGTAGCGTTGGTAAGACGTGTTTTTCCTGATGTATCAACATATATGAATAGCAATCAGCATCACTCCTTAGAGGTGTGCCTCCTTTGCTTCACATGACATGGCGTTGTTGCATTTTTTGAGATTTGCACTGATAGCCACTGCTCTGGGACATGTTCAGAAGTCTTCTTGCCGCAAACAGTCAGAAACAGAATCTCATGTGAATCCGCAGCTTTTCTGCCAAATAGAGCATTAAAATGCTCAACACAGTGTCTGGATAGTGGCATTTTAAATGTATTAACAACTCTTGTGTTTTATCTGGGTTTACGCACAAACTGACTTTGGTCCAAAGGTACTTGGTATTTGGTATTACCTTCCACTTCTTGGTTTACAGTGGACCTTTTAGTAACTTTTCAAGCCTGCATGAATATATTCCTAACACGTCACAATAGCAGTTGCAATATCATTTTTTCTTTCAAAAATGTTTTACTATTTTTAAAAAACTGTCCTTGAGCTCCAGTCAAGTGGCTTTGGCAGTGTTTTTTTTTTCTAGGAGTACTTATAACCTACAATTTCTTGCTATGAGAGAAAAACAATTCTCTTTTGTCTCGGATAAGCTGGATTTTAGGTTTTGGATCACTTGGAGGCCTATTTTAAAACGAGGAGAGAGGGATGTTGGATCTTCCAGATGGTGCAATCGGTCAGTGTGCGGTACTTAAATAGCAGAATCCGTTGAGCAATGCAGAGGTTGTGGGTTAGAGCCTCACCTGGAGCATGCTTTTTGCCTTTCTTAATGGAAAATGTCATCTGCACTTGCACCCTACGGCCTGAGAACTTTAACACAAGGCAGTAAGCGCCCAAAGAAACTCAAGGTTCTTCCCTCAGTGGTGCTTGAATGAGCTGTCTTTCAGTTACACTGACCACATTCTTTAAATTGTGGACCAAAACTGATAACTAGAATGTGCGCCTTCTACTTGTTGAAAAGAGGTGTGGAGAGCTGCGACATGGCTTTTCCCTTTCAGAAAACTCATTCTTCTGACTTTGTAGCTCAAACCGCTTGCAATTCTGTAGCAAGTTTGCACGGGAAAATAAATCAAAGACTTTGCCACCCTTACCTTGTAAAGTAAGAGAATGGATGACTTCTAAAATAAAAAAAAAAAGGGTTAGCTGACACTTGAGGCAATCCCCAGTGGCCTAATGCATAAGACACTGGCCTCTTAAGGCAGGGATTGTGGGTTTGAGTCCCAACTTGGGTGCTTGACATTTTATTGTTGTCTCTTTCAATGGGGGACTCTTGCAAGCCTTTAGAAGTTCCCTTTCCTGATGTCTTATTTAACATGTGTGTCTCTCATTAGTAGAACTCAGATTAGTTGAGCATCATCAGGTGAACAGAATCTTCTGTAAGATTGCTACAACCCCTGGCAAAAATGCTTGGAATCACCACTTGAATGAAAATGTTCATTTAACCACTTCCCGGACGGCCTATAGCAGATTGACGGCGGCCGGGAAGTGTTTCAGTTATCCTGACTGGGCGTCATATGAAGTCTAACAGGATAAAATGCAGGCGTGCTCAGCGTGGCGACTGGAGGTGCTGTGTGTCAGTCTGACACACTGCATCTCTGATCTTGGTATGGAGCCTCTGACCAATCACAGCTGATCATCGCGTGAACCAAGAAGTGCCAGTAAACGGTATTTCTCGGTTCACGCTGACAGGGAGAGCCGATCGGAGGCTCTTACTGTCGGGGGGGGGGGGGTGTCTGTGCTGATAATCAGCACATTGATTATCAGCACAGCCCCATCACATGTGCCACTGCAGCTGCAAAAAAGTGCCCATATGCTGCCAGTTAGTGCCCCCTCAGGATCACCTGAAAGTGACAATTAGTGCCCAGCAGTAAAACCTGTCAGTACCTCACCATCAGTGCCCATCAATTCTACATATCAGTGCCCGCCAGTGAAGGAGAAAACAAAATTTTATAACCAAAATAAAAAAAAGCATTATATTTTTCAAAAATTTCAGTCTTTTTTAGTTTGTTTAGCAACAAATAAAAACTCAAGAGGTGATCAAATACCACCAAAAGAAAGCTCTGTTTGTGGGAACAAAATGATAAAAATTTTGTTTGGGTACAGTATAGCATGACCGTGCAATTGTCATTCAAAGTGCGACAGCGCTGAAAGCTGAAAACTGTCCTGGGCAGGAAGGGGCGAAAGTGCCTGGTATTTAAGAGGTTAATTGTGTAAAAAAAAATAGACTAATTACAGACATGCCTCTAAACTATTTTCATTTAAAATTCCAGCCTTCTGGCTTTAACCACTTAAGGACCGAGCCTCTTTCTGAGATTTGTTGTTTACAAGTTAAAAAACGTTTTTTTTGCTAGAAAATTACTTAGAACCCCCAAACATTATACATTTTTTTCTAACATCCTAGAGAATAAAATGGCAGTCGTTGCAATACTTTCTGTCACACAGTATTTGCATAGCCGTCTTACAAGCGCACTTTTTTGGGAAAAAATACACTTTTTTGAATTAAAAAAATAAGACAACAGTAAAGTTAGCTCAATTTTTTTTTATATTGTGAAAGATAATGTTACACCAAGTAAATTGATACCCAACATGTAACGCTTCAAAATTGTGCCCGCTCGTGGAATGGCGACAAACTTTTACTCTTAAAAATCTCCATAGGCGACGTTTAAAAAATTCTACTGGTTGCATGTTTTAAGTTACAGAGGAGGTCTAGGGCTAGAATTGCTCTCACTCTACCGATCGCGGTCATACCTCACATGTGTAGTTTGAACGCCGTTTTCCTATGCGGGCGCTAGTCACATATGCGTTCGCTTCGGTACACGAGCTCGTTGGGAAGCTCGTTGGGAAGGGGAGCGTTTACATTTTCAAAAAAAAAAAATTTCTTATTTATTTTACTTTTTTTTTTTTTTACATTTTTAAACAGTTTTAAAAAAAATGGTGTCACTTTTATTCCTATTACAAGCAATGTAAACATCTCTGGAACTCCCTGCCCCAGTATGTCCGATCAGCCCCTACCCTGTCCACCTTTAGGGGATCCCTGAAAATTCATTTATTCAGGAAAGCCTATCCCACACCCACATAACAACTATCCCCGAGCCACCCCCATCAGATCATTCTCTGCAGTTATTACCTTTTGTACCACCACTGCCTCCATTTAGAATGTAAGCTCCATGAGCAGGGCCCTCCTGTACCTTTTGTATTGTACTGTAATTGTGTTGTTCCCCTATACATTGTTGGCGCTATATAAATCACGTATAATAATAATAATAAAAAACAGGACCTCTTAAATATGAGTTCTGGGGTCAAAAAGACCTCAGATCTCATATATACATTAAAATGCAATAAAAAAAATGAAAAAGAAAAAAAATGGCCCTTTAAGAGCTATGGGCGGAAGTGACGTTTTGACGTCGCTTCCGCCCTGCAGTGATATGGAGATGGGTGGGGGCCATCTTCCCCTCACTCGTCTCCATACCCAGGCAGGGGACAGACGCAATCGCCTCCGCCGCTGCCAACAGCTCCGGTAAGCGGCGGAGGGCACTGGATCGCGGTGGGAGGGGGCCCCTCTCCCGCCGCCAATAAAAGTGATCTCGCAGTGAATCCGCCGCAGAGACCACTTTTATCTTAAAGCGGACCGCTCACTGAAAAGGAGGATACCGGGGTTATGGCAGCTAGCTGCTGCCATAACAACGATATCCTCCTTCAAAGTACCGACATATAAAGACGGTGGGCGGTCCGGAAGTGGTTAAGAATCAGTTAAAAAAAAAGAAAGAAAACTTTACTCAGTTGCAACTGTGTTTGCAGATCAAGCAGAGGAAATCTTACAGAAAATACAAAATTATTTGCAACACTCGCTAATGGGTTTTGCTAAACAATGTGAATGAAATGACAGGATTAATTTCTCCCAGTATATATAAAACCAATATAATATAGAATTAATTATCAGACCAAAACATCTGTGATTTGCGTAGCCAACAATTACTCCTCTGCAGTTGGAGTGAGAGTCAAACTATGTAAAACGTGTACGCTAATATAGTTATAATATTATTAAAGACCCAACCTCTCTGCCCTATATATCTACGTCCACACACGTGAGATTGTCCTGGGGGGATAAAAAAAAGAGAGCTTTTATAATAGAAAAAATTAGGGGGAGGTTTGTAGTTACCTACAACTACTCCCTTAACCTCTGTGTCATATTGTATTTTATTTTGTGCTATAATATAGAGTGACTTTTTGTCTATGTGATATTCTCCCCACCATATCCTACCCCCTGTCTTAGGGGGAAAACCTTGAATCTTTGAATTTTACTTTACTCATATAATCATAAGTGACATATAGTGATAAAAGACAGGAAAAAAAAAAATAAATAAATAAAATTTTGTAATTCCTTGCCACCTTAAACCACTAAGTGATAATAAATTAAAATAATCTTCTCACACTATGGAAAATAAAACCCTTGTCCCCAATCTCACACAATAAAAAAAATAGAAGAAGAAAACCCCAGAAAAATGGGAGGGAAAAAAAAAAAAAAACTACAACTAAAATACTCACAGCAATCCTAATACCTCCCCTCCCCTCCCCCTATTTCCAATCCCACTTTTGTTCTGTTTGAGTACTTGTGGGTCTCACAATCAGCGGAGAAAAAGGGAAGTAGTGAAACCAATCCTAACCAGATCTGGTATTTTGTTCCCCCATACATTTAAAAAAAAAAAAAAAAAAAAAGAGGGGGGGAGGGAGGAACAAAAGAGAGAGAGAGAAAAAAAAAGAAAGAAAAAAACCCAAAAAAAATGAAAATAGGAGCCCCTTTTATCCATATGGATCTATATTTCCTAATAATCTACTCCAAGCAAAAAAAAAAAAAAAAAAAAAAGGGAGGAGGGGGTAAAATTTTGGCCAAAAAAAGTAAAATAAAAGATTTTCCCTTTCCTTTCCCTTCCCCTCCCCCCAATTCTATGGTTTCTCTTGTTGATTTCTTTGCTCTTTTAATCCTTGAGATTCTGGGTCTAGCCTCCTTAGTTCAGCAGGCCTTCGTCGTATTTGTCCCGAGATTGCTTTTAGCCAATTGGGAATGGGAGTTGCCTCTGTCTCCAGAAAGAAAAACAGCCCAGGTAAGTCTGCTGGGCTAGACAAGAAAAAAGATGAGTGGCCTTTCCTTACGGTTAACGAGATGGGGTACCCCCACCGATATGTGCCCCCTAGTTGCCTAATCTTGTCTAGTAATAGATGTAGCAACGCTCTCCTTTGCAAAGTATTCCTCGATATATCTGCTAATATTTTTATAGGGATCCATTAAAAATAATCTCTCAGCTCCCACGCCTTGCGTAGAATGATCTCTCTGTGTGTATAGCGAAGCATACAGCATACGATGTCTCTAGGTCTTTTTAAATCTGTGGATCGGGGACCCAGCGCTCTATGTACCCTCTCAAACTTGAGGTCCTGGGGGGCCACCAGAGCGCCAGTTGTTGGCATATTTTCAATACTATAGATTGTAAAGTCTCCTCACCTGTATCTTCCGGGACCCCTCTCAGCCGTAGATTGTTACGACGGCTCCGGTCCTCAAGCTTCCAGGTGCAGCTGTAGTGCAAGAGCCTGTACAGCTTGCTGATCCTCTGTCTGCTCCAGCTGAGCCACTCTCCTCTCCAACAGGGCTGATGTTGTTTCTCTAGTAGAGACCCTTTCCGCCAATGATTGTACCTCTACCTGGATAGTTTAAAGTTTTTACGATGCGTCTCCTCCACGCAAAGGATTAGTGTCTCCATATCAGCACGGGTAGGTAATGCCTGGAGGAGAGCTTTAAGGGCCTTGATTTCTCCCTCCACGGTAGGTATCAGTGCACCAACTTGCTGTCTCTGCTTCTGTGTAGTCTGCTGTATGATAGAAGCACAGATAGTTTCTGTAGCCACTACAGGAGTTGACGCTGGTAAAGCAGCCATTACAGCTTCCGAATAGGAGGCAGACTGAGCCCCCGTCGTACGGTTCTGTAGGCTAGCGGATCTTGTCCCTGGAAAGTAGCTATGTATCTCTGGTTGAAGTGTCGCTGCTGCTGTACGCTTCTCTTTTTCCTTCCCCCTTCTTGTGGTACTCGTACCGAAAGGGCAGTTATTTTACCGGCTAGTTTGCTGGAGGACATGAGGAGCTCTGATAGCACAAGTCCTCACTCCCCTTTCATCTCCTGACCACACCCCACATGGTCCTCCAGATTTTTTTTTTTTTGCAGTAAACCATACTAATGAAAAGAAAAATCGGATGTTGTGGTCACATCAGACAAAAATTTTGGAGCATGAACATTCAGTTTTTATCTGACAAAAATTTGTAATGGGTTGTCAAAAGCAGCGTACTAACAATCAGAAAATCGGCAGATCGTTCATCGGATGAAATTTAACTTCAGATTTTCTGACCGTGTGAACGGGTCTTTAGACTGGGGTGCCACAACACTTCTCAAGGGTGCTAAGACTAGAAAAAGGTTGGGAAAACAGGCATATCCCAATATGGGGGCATAGGTTACAGACATTACACAGCTACACATCCTCCCTCAAGATTATCTTGCTTTCTCACCACTCTCTTCTTCGTAGATCCCAACTGTCCCTGATTTTGAGGGACTGTCCCTGATTTGGAGCAATGTCCCTCTGTCCCTCTTTCTTCCTCATTTGTCCCTTATTTTGGTCTGATCTGTATAGTTGTAAATAAAATGCACTTTTTATCTTTCAAAAAGTGTTTCCCAGTGCTAAACTTTTCATCCAAATTCTAAATTGCTGCATTTGTAAATGTCAAAAGCCAATATAAAAGAATAGTAGTGGTAAAAAAAAAAAAAAAAGCCCTTGAGGATTTAAACGCTTCAGCTCTGAAAGATTCTTTCCCCCTTCCTGACCAGAGCACTTTTTACAACTTGGTACTGCGTCGTTTTAACCACTTCAGCCCCGGAAGGATTTACCCCCTTCCTGACCAGAGCACTTTTTACAATTTGGCACTGCGTCGCTTTAACTGCTGATTGCGCGGTCATGCAATGCTGTACCCAAATGAAATTTGCGTCCTTTTCTTCCCACAAATAGAGCTTTCTTTTGATGGTATATGATCACCTCTGCGGTTTTTATTTTTTGCACTATAAACGGAAAAAGACCGAAAATTTGGAAAAAAAATGATATTTTCTACTTTTTGTTATAAAAAAAATCCAATAAACTCAATTTTAGTCATACATTTACGCCAAAATGTATTCGGCCACATGTCTTTGGTAAAAAAAAAAGTCAGTAAGCATATATTTATTGGTTTGCGCAAAAGTTATAGCGTCTACAAACTAGGGTACATTTTCTGGAATTTACACAGCTTAGTTTATGACTGCCTATGTCATTTCTTGAGGTGCTAAAATGGCAGGGCAGTACAAACCCCCCCAAATGACCCCATTTTGGAAAGTAGACACCCCAAGGAAATTGCTGAGAGGCATGTTGAGCCCATTAAATATTACATTTTTTTGTCCCAAGTGATTGAATAATGATAAAAAAAAAAAATTACTAAAAGTTGTCACTAAATGATATATTGCTCACACATGCCATGGTTATACGTGAAATTGCGATCCAAAATACATTTAGCTGCTTCTCCTGAGTATGGGGATACCACATGTGTGGGACTTTTTGGGAGCCTAGCCGCGTATGGGGCCCCGAAAACCAAGCACCGACTTCAGGATTTCTAAAGGCGTAAATTTTTGATTTCACTCCTTACTACCTATCACAGTTTTGAAGGCCATAAAATGCCAAGATGGCACAAACCCCCCCCCAAATGACCCCATTTTGGAAAGTAGACACCCCAAGCTATTTGCTGAGAGGCATGTTGAGTCCATGGAATGTTTTTTATTTTGACACAAGTTGACCGCCTGAAGGCGGTGCTTGGTTTTTGGGGTCCTGTACGCGGCTAGGCTCCCAAAAAGTCTCACACATGTGGTATCCCCGTACTCAGGAGAAGCAACAGAATGTATTTTGGGGTGTAATTTCACATATTCCCATGGCATGTTTGAGCAATATATCATTTAGTGACAACTTTGTGCAAAAAAAAAAAAAAAAAATGTGTCTTTTTCCCGCAACTTGTGTCACAATATAAAATATTCCATGGACTCGACATGCCTCTCAGCAAATAGCTTGGGCTGTCTACTTTCCAAAATGGGGTCATATGGGGGGGTTTTAAACTGTCTTGGCATTTTATGCACAACATTTAGAAGCTTATGTCACACATCACCCACTCTTCTATCCACTTGAAGACAAAGCCCTTTCTGACACTTTTTGTTTACATGAAAAAATTATTTTTTTTTTTGCAAGAAAATTACTTTGAACCCCCAAACATTATATATTTTTTTTACAGCAAATGCCCTACAGATTAAAATGGTGGGTGTTTCTTTTTTTTTTCACACAGTATTTGCGCAGCGATTTTTCAAACACATTTTTTGGGGAAAAAAAACACACTTTTTAAAATTTTAATGCACTTAAACACACTATATTGCCCAAATGTTTGATGAAATAAAAAAGATGATCTTAGGCCGAGTACATGGATACCAAACACGACATGCTTTAAAATTGCGCACAAACGTGCAGTAGCGACAAACTAAATACATTTTTAAAAGCCTTTACAGGTTATCACTTTAGATTTACAGAGGAGGTCTACTGCTAAAAGTACTGCCCTCGATTTGACCTTCGCAGTGATACCTCACATGCATGGTGCAATTGCTGTTTACATTTGACGCCAGATCGACGCTTGCGTTCGCCCTTGCGCGAGAGCAGGGGGGGACAGAGGTGCTTTTTTTTTTTTTTTTTTTGCTTTTTTATCTTATTTTTAAACTGTTCCTTTCATTTTTTTTAATCATTTTTATTGTTATCTCAGGGAATGTAAATATCCCCTATGATAGCAATAGGTAGTGACAGATACTCTTTTTTGAAAAAATTGAGGTCTTAGACCCTAGATCTCTCCTCTGCCCTCAAAGCATCTGACCACACCAAGATCGGTGTGATAAAATGCTTTCCCAATGGCACTGTTTACATCCGGCGAAATCAAAGTCATGAAATGCTCGTAGCTTCCGGTTTCTTAGGCCATAGAGATGTTTGGAGCCATTCTGGTCTCTGATCAGCTCTATGGTCAGCTGGCTGAATCACCGGCTTCTCAGGTTCCCTGTTGGGACAGGAGAGCCAGAGAAAAACATGGAAGACGGTGGGGGGGGGGGGGATTCCCTCCCACTGCTTGTAAAAGCAATCTAGAGGCTAATTAGCCGCTAGGATTGCTTTTACATGAAAGCCGACCGCTGGCTGAAAAGAATTATACCAAGATGATACCTAAACCTGCAGGCATCATTCTGGTATAAGCACTCAAAGTCCAGCAACATACCAGTACGTTGCTGGTCCTTGTTGGGCATATATTGTAAACTTATTTTCATGCAGCCTGTGGGCTGAACGAAAAAAGTACTAGTTACTTACCGGAAACTGTCTTTCTGGGAAATCTTCCAGGACGGCACACCTGAGAGATGATAGGCTCCTCCCTACAGGAAACACAATCAATCAACAGCTGTTTTAAGTCCACACCCTTCCCCTTGATCCTCAGTTTGTAGAGAAGTAACTCCTGAACCTGGTTCACAAGGGAAATCATTCCTCATAGGCACTCACCTTCTAGTGTTCTAAAATTTTTCCCCCCTCCAATGGGTGGGAAGTAGGCCTGCCGTCCTGGAAGATTTCCCAGAAAGACAGTTACCGGTAAGTAACTAATACTTTTCTCAAGTCATCTTCCAGGACGGCACACCTGAGAGGATAATCAAGTACCTCAGGCCTACCTTAGGGTGGGACCACTGCAAGACCCTCTTGGCGAACCTCGGTTCTGCAGTAAGCTTTACCTTCACTCCATATGCTTGATGAAGGTATCTTAGCTGAATCATGCGGCTGATCTGCCGGTCTACTCCACCGGTGTCCCTGCCTTCTCTGCTTCGGATGCAGGATCTAGGTGGAGTGGGCTCTTAAAGATGGAATCAGAAAACATGTTAAACTTGTAGGTTATCAATGTTGCCTGTCACATATCTAACAACAATGGCCTATTCTGCCTATAGGTGCTGCTTAGAACCACTAAAAAGATTAATCGGAGACCTGTGTTGTAAGACAAGGACACTACATTGATCCATAAGGGGGCCTGTCTTAACACAACCCTGTCCAGGGAAATAAAACTGCCAAAAAAGGGGGGCCCCTGACAGACAACCCCTTTTTGTTCATTTTTATCTTTACGTCAGCAAAGACTGAAGGGAAACCTACTTAAGGGAAATAGATTAACAAAAAACGTAATCCCCGGGTTTAAGGCATGCCCAATCTATAGTTTTACTTACGCCTGAGAGCCTACTCAGGAGATTAACATCCATAGCAGGAGAAGAACACTCATATTGCTACATCTAGTTTTGCTAGAAGGGCAAAATGAAGGCCATGCACCGAGCTGTAACCTATTTGGTCGGGTATACATCTTTATACTTCATCTTCAGGCCATAAAACTCCTCTGAACCAAACTTCCTAAGTTCTTATTAAAAAGGGCGATTCATTAACGCCTTCCTCCAGTGACCCATAACTCTACTGGGCTTCACCCTAGGAAATGGCTCTGGCATCCCTGAATGTAAGGGGTCGAGGCTTTCTGACATGTGACATCTGCAGCCAGAACTCCTGGCCCTTCCACGGAAGAGAAGGCTGACATACAAAAAGGTGATACATGTATTATTAATATCACAAATAAAAAAATCATAGATTGTGGACATAGCACAATAGATGTAGACAGAAAGGACACAAGCATAGACAACAATGTTGTGTATCTGAGTGTGACTAGCTAAACCAAAATATCAAATATGGGAAGAGACCCAAATCTGAACCTCACAGTCTGGTTTTCTGATGTGCGGCCAATATGTAAGCATTAAGACACAAGCACACCTTAAATGCTGCGCATTTCTGAAGTGCAGCTAGCTAGGTCATAACTGGTAAATACAGAAAGGACGGGAACCCCCTTTTACAGTGGTGTTTTACTGATGTACAGTAAAACAAGGCCATAAAGAGAAGACAGAAAGACCCAAACTTCTATGTTGCGTATTTATGACGAACCACCAAGTACAGTTATAAGACAATCCTTCCTGTTATGCAGTTCTGTAGTGCAGTTACATAGAACCAACAGAGAAAGAACACAAGCAACCTACAGCATTGAGTTTTTCTGAAGTGCCATAAGGTAAGGCAATATGAAACAGAAAGCACCAACAAGCTTCAATGTTGAGTATTTCTGCTGTGCAGCAACATAAAAACAGAGAAACAACAGACAGCCTTTACAGCTGCAATCTTTCTGGTCTACTGCAAAATAATGCAATAACTCCACAATGAGTATTCCTGCTGCGTTGTAAAACCTGAAAAAGAAGGGACAGATAAGCTTAGGGTTCCCACACCCGTGCAACCCAACCTGCCACTTGGGACTGCAAGACGCATGAGAAGTCATATACTATGGCTTCCAAAGGGTACCATTCGTGACTGTGCGACTCCAGGTCGCAACATCTCTAGCAGTCCCTGCTTACGGAACCACAGACCTCAAGATTACACAGGTCGCAGGAAAAGCAGCTTTCAGGTCGAACAAACAAGGGGTCCCCATGCTGTGGCTCCCTGGAGGAGTGCAGCCAACAACCCCCTACTGTGTATACCTAAGAAACAGCAAGGAAGATCAATGAGAAACACCACTTACTGCTGTGCCTTTCTGATATACCTGTGGAGGGAGAAACACAATCAAAAACTGAGGATCAAGGGGAAGGGTGTGGACTTAAAACAGCTGTTGATTGATTGTGTTTCCTGTGGGGAGGAGCCTCTCATCTCTCAGGTGTGCCGTCCTGGAAGATGACTTGAGAAAAAAAAAGAGATTGGGTATGCCCATCATTAGAATACCTCCCTTCATCCACCCACTTCTAATGATGGGCATACATGCACCGTTTATATATGCCGAAGCATGGGGGCATCCACCCCAAAAGGTAGGAGCAAATCGCTCCTCCGCCCCTGCTGCCCCCACGCTTCGGTATATATGCTCTTTTCTTTAACTGTGGTGGTGAAATCACCTCCTACAGCGCTGGAGTCACGGCTTTATGTATCGTGGGAGCAAACACTGTTGCTGTCAAGATAAATAAATCCGAGCTGCAACTCAATGGCGTACCTGCTAAGCAAATGATGGTTAACAATAAAACAAAGTAACATTACAGTATAACAGTAAGACTTACCATACCTGCAAAGCAAATACAAAAAAAGCATAGTAAAAAATAAAACATTTTTTAACGCAACCTGCGCCTAAAATATATATATGCCGAAGCAAAAGCAAAAGGTAGGAGCAAAACGCTCCTCCGCCCCTGTGCTTTGGCATATATGCTGAAGTATGTAACTGTGGTGGTGAAATCACCTCTGACAGCGCTGGAGTCACGGCTTTATGTATCGTGGGAGCAAACGCTGTTGCTGTCAAGATAAATAAATCCGCCCTGCAGCTGAATGGCGTACCTGAAAACAAAAAAATGGTTAACAATAAAACACAGTAAACAGTAAAGTATAAAAAAAATTGCATACCTATAAAGCAAACATGATAAAACATAATAACAATAAAACATTGCAGAATAGAATACAGTAAAAAAGAGCAGAACAATAGAGAGAGAATAGAGAGAGAACAATAAAATGACTTTCTATTTTTTTTTTATCGTATATTTTTTTTGTGGTTATTTATTTTATTTTTTTTACACTTTTTTTGTAACTGTAACTATAACCTGTTCCAGGTTCGGGTCTCTCAAAATGCGATGGCATCTCGAGAGACCCTGTGAAAGTGTGCCTAGTCTGTGCAGTGCTGTACCCTACGCTAATACTCAACTAGTGTATGGTAGCGTTCAAAACATTCACCAATGCAAAGACCAGGATTGTCAGGACAGGATAGCGGGTGTCACGCCTATATCCACGCTTGCTGCAGACACGACATCTTTTTTGGGGGGCTCGTTGGGTAGGGGTACTCGGGAGGACATAAAGAAAATGCCTCTCATGCAGCCGGCTTACTGCATTTGGTTGGGGAAGGTGAGGTGGAGCACCGGCTGGAAACAGAAGGGCTCTGACGATCTCTTCCTGGAATTTAAGGAAGGATCCAGTCCGTCCTGAAGCTCTGTATAGCACATAAGCGTTCAGCAAAGCCAATTGAAAAATATAAACAGACACTTTCTTGTACCAGCGTCTGGCCTTACGGGCAACTAGGTACGGCGCCAACAACTAGTCATTGAGGTCCACCCCTCCCATATTTTGGTTATATTCGTGGACACAGAGGGGTTTCTCCACAACACCAGTCGCCGTAGTAATTTGGACCGTCGTGTCTGCATGAAGGGAGGTAAGAACGAAAACATTCTTATTATCCCTCCACTTCATAGCGAGCAAATTATTACACTTCAAGCAGGCTCTCTCCCCCAGCCTAAGACGGGAATCTACAAGCCGCTGGGGAAAGCCCCGACGATTAGGTCGCACGGTGCCACATGCTCCAATCTGATGATCAAAAAGGTGACTAAAAAGTAGGACGCTCATGTAATAATTGTCCACATATAAGTGGTACCCCTTTCCGAATAAGGGTGACACCAAGTCCCACACTATCTTGCCAGCGCTACCTATGTAGTCAGGGCAGTTTGTTGGCTCTACGTGACTATCTTTGCCCTCATAAACCATAAAACTACATGTATAGCCTGTGGCCCTGTCACAGAGCTTATACATCTTGACCCCGTATCTAGCAAGCTTGCTGGGAAGGTACTGTTTGAATGACAAGCGGCCAGAAAACTTAATCAGGGACTCATCAACGCACACAACTTGATGGGGAGTAAACAAGTCTGCAAAACGTTGGTTGAAGTGGTTTACGAGGGGTCGAATTTTGTAAAGCCGATCGTATTCAGGGTCTCCACGAGGACGACAGAGTTCATTGTCATTGAAGTGCATGAACCGCAATATCTGCTCGTATCGTGCTCTGGTCATGGAGGCAGAGAACAAGGGCATATGGTGAACTGGGTCAGTGGACCAATATGACCGCAACTCACTCTTTTTTAGTTATGCCCATGTTGAGGGAAAGGCCCAGAAAGAGCTTAAATTCGGAGACCGTAATTGGTCTCCAATCTCTGGCAAGGAAGGACTGGGGAATAGTGGCGATCTGTTAACCAGCGTAAAAATTGCTTTGGTCCGCAATAGATCTATAGAGATCTTCGGTGAAAAACAGCGAATAAAAATCAAGTGGCATAAAATCAACTGTTTCCACCTGAATGCCGGGTTGGCCAGTGAATGGGGGAAGTACGGGTGCTGCAGAAGTGGTGAGTTCCCAATTAGGATTGGCGGATGCAGCAGGAAGGGCACTATGGGCACGACGGGCCTGTGTTTGTCTTCTTGGTGGCAGCGGGATACTACTTGTGCTTGCCACCTCACCAGCTTGAACTGCACTTATGGGACTCGCCACGTCACCACGTGATACTGCAGTGCTGGATGTACGACCAGGGTGTACTAGGCCGCTGGTGCTTGCCAGTTCACCAGAAGGAATAGCGGCGCTAGTACTGCTCTGCTCCATACGAGGGACCTGCGGTTCTTGCACATCAACTACAGAAGAAGAAGTTCGGGGTCTGGTACGCCTGACCTTGGCAGGGACCACAACTCCGTCATCAGAGCTATCTGTCATGGAGCCGCTGTCGTCTACAGGATCGTATTCTGAGCCTGAATCTGACAGATGAGTGACTTCCTCTTTACTATCTGTCATGCTCAGAAACGTGTAGGCCTCTTCACTAGTGTACCTTCGATTTGCCATTTTGGGCTCTAAATTTAGTGCTCTAAATTTAGTGGTACACTAGTGAGACTCACAGGTAAAAAAGCTCCTGACTGTTAGCGACTGTAACAAAACGCTACCAAAAAAACTGTTAGCGATCGCAGGGATCAGGCCTGACTCTGCGAACGCTGCAGTTATGTGTGTTTAGTGTTTTGTAAGTGACAGTGATCGATCGATACTGCACTTGGGTGGGCTGGGCCGAGGGGCAAAACGCAGGTGCTAGCAGGAATCTGGGCTGATCCCGCTAACGCTGCGTTTTTGGGAACCCTAAACTGCTGGGGACGCTAGTATAGATCTGATCAGATCAGATATTGATCCGTTCAGATACTATACCACTAAGGGAGGTATATACTGCGTGCGTGGGTTTTAGCGGTACTGGCGCTAACCTGACACTGCTGGGGCGACGCAGATCCTATCTGACCCTAAAACTTAACTTACATCACCGCCGGGCGATCAGGGGGTTAAACCTTTGTTAGGTAATAAACGGCGGGTGCCCTGAAACTATAAAAAACAAACTAACTAACCAGCATCACCCATAACAGTTATACGGTGATCACTGGTGAAAGTGTTAACTAGGGGGCAATCAGGGGGTTAAAACCTTTATTAGGTAGTATATGGGGGTCCCTGACGCTATAAAACGCTGACGGCGAACCTAAATACTTACCTCCCTAGCTAGCGTCACCTGTGACACTAATACAGCGATCAGAAAAACGATCGCTTGGCGACTGGGGGTGATCAAGGGGTTAAAACTTTATTAGGGGGGTATCCTAGACCTAAAGGGGGCTAACACTAACTGCCCTACCAAACTGACACCAATGCAATAATCAGTAAAAAAAAAAATGCTACTGGTGTCACTGTGACAGGGGGGTGAAAAGTGTGCCTAGAGTATTCTACTGTAAGTGTAGTGTTGGTGCACTTACTTGGATGTCTTCTCTCCTCGGTGCCGGAACGAAAAAGACCGACACGAGGAGAGATGACATCACTTCCTCTGCTGCTGTTTACATTACAGAGGCAGAGGAAGATTGTCATTCGTTGGGAGCAATCACGAGGGGGTGGCCTCCCCCTCAGCATGGATCGCTCCCCTAACAATGCCGACCGCCAGGTACGTGATTTTGCCTGCCCGTGCCATTCTGCCGCAGTATATCTGCGTTAGGCGGTCGGCAAGTGGTTAACTGAAAATTGCACGGTCCTGCAATGCTGTACCCAAACGAAATTTGCCTTCTTTTTTCCCCCCACAAATACAGCTTTCTTTTGGTGGCATTTGATCACCTCTGCGGTTTTTATTTTTTGCGCTATAAACAAAAAAATAGCGACAATTTTGAAAAAAAAAAAAAACAATATTTTTTACTTTTTGCTATAATAAATATCCCCAAAAATGTTTTTAAAAAACAAAATTTCTTCATCAGTTTAGGACAATATGTATTCTTCTACATATTTTTGGTAATAACATATCGCAATAAGCGCATATTGATTGGTTTGCGCAAAAGTTACAGCATCTACAAACTATGGGAAAGATTTATGGCATTTTTTTTTTACTAGTAATGGCGGTGATCTGCGATTTTTAGCAGGACTGCGACATTGCGGCACATTTTTGGGACCAGTGACATTTATATAGCGATCTGTGCTATAAAAACGCACTGATTACTGTGTAAATGTCACTGGCAGGGAAGGGATTAACACTAGTAGTGATCAAGGGGTTAACTGTATTCCCTAGTTTGTGTTTCTTACTGTAGAGGGGATACAACTGACTGGGGGAGGAGACATATCTTTGTTCCTACTTAGTAGGAACAAACAATATGTCTCCTCTCCCCTGACAGAACAGGGATTTGTGTGTTTACACACACAAATCCCCGTGCTGGCTCTCAGGGTAGCCGGCGACCACGCGCATCGGGTCTCCCACAGAGCAGCAGGCTCGCGCGCCCCCTGGTGGCTCTTAAAGGGAACAACGTACCCATACAGGGTTTCGCCCAGCAGAGCCATTCAGCCGACGTATATCGGCGCGAGCCGGTTGGCAAGTGGTTAAAGCGGTGTTCCAGCCATAAAAATTTTTTTTTTTAAAGTCAGCAGCTACAAACACTGTAGCTGCTGACTTTTACTAACGGCACCGCCATCCTCACTAAGGGAAACAGGCAGTGGAGCCTTGCGGCTTCACTGCCCGTTTCCTACTGCGCATGCGCGAGTGCCCTGGCGATTTGTGAATGGGCGGCTGTCTTCTGTGACACACACAGGTCCCAGAACACACCGCGCCCAAATTTCCTAGAAAACAACGCGAGGAGGAGAAGAATGAAGATCATCACAGGATAGGAAGTGGCAGATTAGGATGATCTGCCTAGCAACAGGCATTTCTGGTAAGTAAAAACTTTTTTTTTTTTTTTAATGTATTGTAACCACTTCCCGAACGGCGCACGCCGATGTACGTCGGCAGAATGGCACGGCTGGGCAAATGGACTTACAGGTACGTCCATTTGAATTCCCCGCCGTGCCATTGCTGTGCGCGCGCCGGCCAGGAGCTCCGTGAGTCGGGTCGCAGGTCCCGCGGACTCTATCACCGTGGGCATATCCGCGATCGCCTCACGGAGAGGACGAACGGAGAGATGCTGATGTAAACAGCATCTCCCCGTTCTGCCTAGTGACAAGTGTCACTGATCACAGCTCCCTGTCATCGGGAGCTGTGATCAGCGTAGTGACACACACAGCCCATCCCACCTACAGTTAGAATCACTCCCCTAGGACACACTTAACCCCTCCCCGCCCCCTAGTGGTTAACCCCTTCACTGCCAGTGTCATTTACACAGTAATCAGTGCATTTTTAATCGCACTGATCGCTGTATAAATGACAGTGGTCCCAAAAATGTGTCAAAAATGTCCGACATAACATCGCAGTCACAATAAAAATCGCTGATCGCCGCCATTACTAGTATAAAAAAAAAATTATTAATAAAAATGCCATAAAACTATCCCCTATTTAGTAAACGCTATAACTTTTGCGCAAACCAATCAATAAACGTTTTTTTTTTACCAAAAATATGTAGAAGAATACGATCGGCCTAAACTGAGGAAAAAAATATGGTTTTTTTTTATATATTTTTGGGGGATATTTATTATAGCAAAATGTAAAAAATAATGTTTTTTTTTTTAAATTGTCGCTCTTATTTTGTTTATAGCGCAAAAAATAAAATTGCAGAGGTGATCAAATACCACCAAAAGAAAGCTATATTTGTGGGGAAAAAAGGACGTCAATTTTGTTTGAGAGCCACGTCGCACGACCACGCAATTGTCAGTTAAAGCGAATCCCAAAAAGTGCTCTGGTCAGGAAGGGGGGTAAAATCTTCGGGAGCGGTTAAGGAGCATTTTTATGTTTTTTTTTTTTTTTCAGGATGGACCTCCGCTTTAATTAACCTTTTTTTTTTGGGTTGATTCTCCTTTAAAGGGGGTGTGTCCTATACCTACATGCATTTGCTAGTAGGAGTCCCTCATTCCCATCTCAAAATGTTGGGAGGTATGTCTTCTTTCAATGTGATAATTTGAGCGTCTCCATCCATATCTTGAGCAAATGCTATCAACTCTACCTTACCGCCGTGTCTCCTGTCACCGTTTGGTACCAACCGCAGCATCGCTTCTACAGCTAGCTATACGTCATCAACCCCCCTAAACTTCCCGCTCACTAATCACGTGACGCTGCGGGCACGCGCAAACACAGGCGCGCACGTACGCAGCACGCTGTAGGCCTGAGACACCGGAGAACGGAGGGGGGGAGGGCAGCCAGAGCGGAGAGGAGTGGGCGGAGCCCAGGACGGTAGCCGGGACGATGAGGAGGGATAAATATAGCGACTACAGGGAGCAGTGAGACGGGTGAGTCCGGTTCTGTGGGGGGAAAGTACAAAGGAGCCATGACAAAGCACAATTCGCTGCCATGTCAACACGGTGCTGTGTGGAGCCAGTACAGCCCTGGCTGGGGTAGCTGTGATGGTGTAGTAGGGAGCTCATCCTTGTCCAGCTCACGTGCAGAGTGTGTATTGCTGCTTTGTACACTTTATGGCTTTTTTGCTAATCTAGAATGCTGCCTAAGCTGAGTTTCCTATTTTAATAAGGTGTTTGCCCAAGAGAAAGCACAGCAGCTGTATACAGATGATGTTCAGGTAGTCAAGGCTTTATTCCAGTGATGGTCGTAGTCCCTTCCTGCAGACTCCCCTTTGTAACATCTTTCACCATATCGGGCTTAGCGGTTATAAAAGAAAATTAAAAAGAAAAAAAAAACCTTTAAGTATCAAACATGTTATACGTGTACCTGCCGTGTGCACTGGAATTACACAGAGGGTCCCCAGTCCTGCTCTTCTGGGGTTTTCCGCTGGTATTCTCAAGTCCTTCTCTTCAGGGTATGCCCCTATAGCAAGCTGCTTGGTATGGGGGCCTGGCGGGTGGGCTCGCTTCTGAGCCGGGCTGTGTGCTTCCATAGACACCCGCAGCGTGGATTGGTAACCCCCCCCCCCCCCCAGCTTACAGATCAACTGCTGCTGCTCCATCCTGTAAATGCAGGGAGAGAGCCGTTTCAGATGGGCACAGCATTGGTTTAAGTGAGGAGTTTTTGCTGAAATCGCAAGAAAAACGCCAAAATATTTCCATCTAAATCCTATGGGACTTTTCACACCACTGCAGTGCACTTTTCAAAACCGGACCAAACACGCAGCTCGCCATTGAAATGAATAGAAAACACATCAAAAACGCACGGTTTCATAGGTCCATGTTGGGTGTCAGGCACCGGAAAAGATTACAAAAGCATATGTGTTTTTAATGCATTTTTTTTTCCCAATGGAGCAGTGTGAAAGCACCCATTGGTTAGTATTTAGGAGCTGAGGGGCGATACTTCTACTGGGACTCTTTTTTTTTTTTCCTTAAAGCGGACTTCCACCCAAAAGTGGAATTTTTGCTCATTTGTCTCCCCCTCCGGTGCCACAATTGGCACCTTTTCAGGGGGGGGGGAGACACAGGATACCTGACTTTGACAGGTATCCTGTTCACACTTCCGGGAGTCCGTGCTGCCGTCCGTGATGTCACCGCAGGGCTCCCTGCTCCTCTCCCTGTCGCCGGGCCAGTAGGTGAGAGGAGCGGGGCCTTGCGCATGTGCAGTAGGGTTCCCAAGGTGAAGCTGTAAGGCTACACTGCCGGGTCTCCCCTACCCGCAATGGCGGCGGCAGCACTCGACAGCTGATGGAAACATCAGCTGCGGTGCCAACATCGCTGGACTCCAGGACAGGTAAGTGTCCGATTTATTAAAAAGCCAGCAGCTGCAGTATGTGTAGCTGCTGGCTTTTAATTGTATTTTTTTTTTTTTTTGGACCTCCACTTTAACCACTTGCCGACCAGCCGCCGCAATTGTACTGCGGCAGAATGGCGCGGCTGGGCGAAACGACGTTAGGTAACGTCGATTTGCCCTGTGGCTACTAGGGGCGCGCGCCCCCTGCTCGCCCACCTAGCCGATGCGAGTGCCCGGCGGTTGCGATCACCACCGGGCTCCCGCGACTGTTCGGGGGGCACACGGAGAACCGGAATCTGTGTGTATAAACACAGTTTCCGGTTCTCTGAGGGGAGAAGTGACAGATCGTCTGTTCATACAGAGTATGAACAATGATCTATCTCTTTCCCTACACAGTCCCCAACCCCTTCAGTTAGAACACACATTAGGGAACACATTAACCCTTCACTGCCAGTGGTAATCAATGCATTTTTATAGCACTGATTGCTGTAAAAATGCCAATGGTCCCAAAAATGTGTCAAAATTGTCCGATGTGTCCGCCATAATGTCGCAGTCCCGATAAAAATCTCAGATCGCCGGCATTACTAGTAAAAAAATAATAATAAAAATGCCATAAAACTATCCCCTATTTTGTAGACGCTATAACTTTTGCGCAAACCAATCAATATACGCTTATTGCAAATTTCTTTTTTTACCAAAAATATGTAGAAGAATAGATATCGCCCTAAACTGAGGAAAAACATTTTTTATATTTTTTTGGAGGGGATATTTATTATAGCAAAAAATATTGCGCTTTTTTTTTTAAATGTCGCTTTTTTTGTTTATAATGCAAAAAATAAAACCGCAGATGTGATCAAATACCACCAAAAGAAAGCTCTATTTGTGGGGAAAAAAAGGACGTCAATTTTGTTTGGGTACAACATTGCACGGCCGCGCAATTGTCAGTTAAAGCGACGCAGTGCCGAATCGCAAAATGTACTCTGGTCAGGAAGGGGGTAAAATCTTCCGGGGCTGAAGCGGTTAAAGGGGTATTTAAACCAAAAACATATTATATTGCAGTTTACCAATCCTTAGATGTGGTGGCCACATCAGTTTTCTTTTTCTATGCCTAGTACACACAGGCCAAATGTCGGGAGACATCAGCCAGTTCAATAAAAAACGGCCAACATTCGAGCCCTGTGTATGACAGAAGCTGGCCGAGTATGCTGGAAGACCAGCTCCTGATCGGCGATCTCAGCCAATGGCTGAGAGTGATCACTGGAGTATTTTGGTGGGGGACTTCGTTGGATCGTTCTTACAGTGGTTCAGACTGGAGCTGTACGTTTTTTTATAGTTGAACCCATTGGGTTGAACGAAAGAAAAAACTATTAGTGTGTACTAGGCTTTAGGCCTTTTCCCTCTGTTTTCACCTGGTGATCTGACCAGTAAGGCCCCTTACACGCGGGGCAGAGTCCGATTAGATCAGCAAGGGATCTCCTGCTGAGCCAAGCAGGGCGCATGCCTGGTCCATGTTTGCGCAGTTTATGCAGAACATACATGGACAGAGCCCACTATGCTCTATAGACAAGGCGGGTGTAAACGGACTCCACTGTCCGGTTACACCCAACTGCCCTCCAATCTGATCTGCTTAGAAGGAGGGGGACAGAGCCCCTTCCATTTGTTTTTAGTGGACTGGATCAGATTGGAGGTAGGTAGGTGTGTATGGACACAAGCTTTTTATCCAAGAAAAACATACTCACAATCTTAGTGAATCCTATATTGTCCTTTTCTCCCTGTACTGTTCTGCTACACTCCCCACTCCACTATCTTTCTTTACTTTGTCATCAGAAGCTGACTGTCTCTATTGGGATTTAGCAGCAAGCGTTCTGATGAAGCTGCTCTAGATAAAATATTTGTCCGGTGCTTTGGGGAAGCCTCCTGGGATATGTGACATCGATATCTCAGGAGGCTGCATTCATGTCATTCTTGCCTAGGATTGAATGGGGGGGGGGGGGGGGGGGGTCAACCGTCAACCCCAACAGGGACACAGGCAGTGATTGAAACCTGACAGAGGTTCTAACCCATTCCATCCGTTCAAATCTATTAAAAAAAGAGTTTGTCTGGACTTCTGCTTTCATCTCTTTTCAAAGATGACTTGAGGGTAATAAAGTTGGCAATTTATAATATGTAAACATCTTGGGGTCAATTCACTAAGAGTTAAAAAATAAATTAAATAAATAAAATTCAGCATGCGGTAACAATTGTGCAGGTGTTCAATTCATTAAGAGTTTTGCGTAAATACTGAATTTGGTATTTGTTCGATTTAGCGCGGTAATTGCCACATTATTTAATGCGGAGATATAGATATATATATATATATATATATATATATATATATATATATATATATATATATATATATATATATATATATATATATATATATATATATTATTAGTATGAACACACGATCGGTCTCCTCTCCCCTGAGAGAACCGGGATTTGTGTATACACACACACATCCCCGTTCTCCTTCTGTCACGAGCGATTGCGGGTGCCCAGCGGACATCACGCCCACCGGGCACGCGCATCAGCTCCAGGGACACGTGGTGGGCGCGTGCGCCTGCTATGAGGTCTTAAAGGTGCAACGTACAGCTACGGCGATTTGCGCAGCCGTACCAACCTGCTGCAGTATAACTGCAGCGGCTGGTCGGCTAGCGGTTAACAAAATTGGTAAAATCCTTGTTGTTTATTTTATTTTTTTATCCCCCCAGCAAAAATGGAGTTGATATTTAACCACTTGCTTACTGGGCACTTAAACCCCCCCCCTCCTGCCCAGACCAATTTTCAGCTTTCAGCGCTCTTACTATTTGAATGACAATTGTGCGGTCGTGTAACACTGTACCCAAATGAAATTTTTATAATTTTATTTCGCCACAAATAGAGCTTTCTTTTGGTGGTATTTGATCACCTCTGGGTTTTTTATTTTTTGTTAAGAAAATGAAAAAAACCCGAAAATTTTGAAAACAAAACGGTTTTATATTTTTCTCCTTCATTGATGTACGCTGATGAGGTGGCACTGATAGGTACTGATTAGGGTTGTCCCGATACCGATACTAGTATCGGTATCGGCACCGATGCCGAGCATTTGCCCAAGTACTTGTACTCGGGCAAATGCTCCCGATGCTTCCCCGATACCTAAAAGTCAGCAGTGATCGGCGCATGGGGGAGATACAAGCTTCTCCCCCAGCGGCTTTCAGCTGCTTTAGTGACACAGCGGTGATCGCTCACCGCTGACTGTCACTGCATTATCCTCCATGCCCCCTCCTTTCCTCTGTGCCTCTCCGCTGTCCCCCTCCGTTCTTCTCTCCTTTTCTGTCCCCTCCGTTCCTCTTTCCTCCTCTGTGCCTCTCCGCTGCCCCCCTCCGTTCCTCTTTCCTCCTCTGTGCCTCTCCGCTGTCCCCTCCGTTCCCCCCTCCTTCTCTGTCCCCCTCCGTTCTCCCCCTCCGTTCCGCCGTCCTCCTCCTCCTTCCTTTGTGAATAGACAGAGTCAGCTGACTCTGTCCATTCACATAACTGAAACATTGTAATCTCTTGTGATTACGATGTGTCAGTTTATGAATGGAGAGGAGCCGCTGTCTTCTCTCCATTCATTCTCAGTGCAGCTGAGGCTGCAGAGAAAGGGACTGGGGAATCTCTATCCTCTGTCTCTTTCTCTGTCTCAAGGGGGAGATATCAGAGGTCTGTTAAGACCCCTGATATCTCACCAAAGCCCCCCAACAGGGCTGATTAAAAAAAAAAACAAAAACAAAAAAAACACATATTGCAATAAAGAATAAAAAAAAAATTATTTTAAAAAATAAAAATTGTAAATTTAAAAAAAAAAAACAAAACAAAACACACACACATACACGGTTCACCCCCCCCCCCCCAAAAAAAAAAAAAAAAAGCACTGTTAAAAAAAAAATTTAAAAAAACACTGTCACGTGACATAAAAAAAAAGTATCGGTATTCGGTATCGGCGAGTACTTGAAAAAAAGTATCGGAACTTGTACTCGGTCCTGAAAAAGTGGTATCGGGACAACCCTAGTACTGATAAGGCGGCACTGGTGGTCACTGATAAGGCGGCATGGATGTGTGGCACTGAAGGGCATTGATAGGTGGCACTGGTGGGTGGCAGTAATGGGCATTGGTAGGTGACACTGATAGACAGCACTGCTAGATGGCACTGATTGGCATGACTGGTGGATATTGATAGGTGGCACTGATTGGTGCGACTGATATTCACTGGTGGGCACTGATGGCACTGGCAGGCGGTACTGGTTGGCACAGATGAGGCGGCTGTGCCTCTTCCGGACCGATGTCCCTTCAACAGAAGCCGATCTGATCGGCTTTTTTTTCTCCTCACGCCGTCAATGAGAGGAGAAAAAAAAAAAGATTACCGAGCTGCTGTTTACATCACATGATCAGCTGTCATTGTCTGACAGCTGATCATGTGGTAAGGGGCCGATCTGTGATCACTCGAGTCTCATTGACTCGGTGATCACAGAGTGTGCCGTGCGCGACCCGCCGGGGGCATGCAAAGGGGAGGACGTCTATTGACGGCCTCCCGGCAACGTAGGTCCACACAGTAGTATTCCGCTATAGCGTGGACAGGGAGAGGTTAAGGATAAGAGTGGCTGGGTCTTGATTCACTTTAATTCACCTCTTCCAGGTGCGTATGCTTGTTTTTCCTATATTTCTGCACTGCTCTGCTTAGCCTCCTGGTGTGACAAAAATGGCTTTTGGATTTGGAGGAACATGTGGCTGAAATGGGTGGGATATAAGAGTCTTAAGCCTAGTACACACAGACCCATCGTCGGGCGACATTGGCCAGTTCAATAAAAACAAGCCCCAATTCGGTCCTTATGTATGACAGCCGGTACAACGGAAGCCAGCCATTTGGCCCGCTTCTGTCGGACGAGCATGCTGGAAAACCAGCAGCCAACCAGCTCCCGTTCAGTGCTCTCAGCCGATGGCTGAGAATACTGATTGGAGGGTTCTTGCGAGGGTTCTGTCCCCCTGTCAGAACACAACAGCTCAACATGAAGATCGTCGGATTGTTGGTACAGTGGCTCCACCCAGAGCTGTCAGTAGTGTGTACCAGGCTTTAGCATTTACAGGGCTCCCTTTCTTTGTTCCCAGCAGCTGAATGGAGCAGCGATCTGCATGAATGAAAAGTTTAAAGGGTTTGTAAACCTTCGTGTTTTTTCACCTTAATGCATCCTATGCATTAAGGTGAAAAAACACCTGACAGTGACTGGCCCCCCAGCTCCCCATTTTACTTACCTGAGCCCTAGAACTTGACCCACTGGGACACGCTGTCTCACTGCTCGGGGTTCTCGGCTCTTGATTGGATAGATTGATAGCAGTGCAGCCATTGGCTCCCGCTGCTGTCAATCAAATCCAATGCCGCGGGGACGGGGCCGAGTCCTGCATTCGGCTTCTATGGACGTCGAATGCTGGACTCGGGAGTGTGCCTGCAAGGCAACCCTCCGGGAGAGCGCTTCTCCCAGGGGGTTATCTGATGTGGGGAGGAGCCGCGAGAGCTGCCGGGGGACCCCAGAAGAGCAGGTTCGAGGGCCACTCTGTGCAGAACGAGCTGCACGGTGGATGTAAGTATGATATGTTTGTTATTTTTGCCAAAAAATAAAACAAACCCTTACAATCACTTTAACCATGTAAGTTGAGCAGGTATGAGCTCTGTTTAGCTGATGAGATATGATGTCCATATCCAAGCCATATTTGGAGGTGGTAGTTACCAGTATGGTAGCATAAAAAAGTGTAATATATTCTTTTCATTTACAGGTTTTATTATTCTGTGTCCCATGCCTGGGGTCTGTGGTGTGGCAAAAATGTCACACAGGACAAGTGAGCGAGACCTGCAGTCTTCAGCGCGTCGAATGGGCACATCCCTTCTTTTCCAGTTGTCTGTGCATGAACGAGAGTTGGACTTGGTATTTCTTGATCACAGCTATGCCAAGCCTTGGAGTGCCCACCCTGATGCCAGCAATGCCCGTCCCACCCGTACCCTTTTCATCACACCTCGTAGACAGCAGGAAAGTGCCATGTAAGTTTTTTATTCTTTGTAATAATTCCAAGAAGACAGTTTGAGAATGAATGTGGATCTTATTGTTTCAACATTTTTAGAAAAATATGTTCTGGTTAACCTCTTGCTGCCTATATAACAAATCTGTGCAGCAGCAAAGATGTTAGGCTTTAATGTCCACACGTTGCACATATGTGTCTATGGACAGCCAAGGTTCCTATGCTGAGAGCACACTTCCTGCACACTCTCAGCAAAGTGACTGAGCTGTCATAGATAGCTCCTGGTCTCATAATGATTGCGAGCTGATGTAACTGACTTCCGATCATGTGACAGACAGTCACAGTGGTCACATGATCAGGAAGTAATTTCTGTTCCTTGGCCATAAAGACCCAGTTAGAGGTACACCTGTGCTGGGTGGGAAGGGGTTAAAGGAAGGTTTATGTACAGTGGCAAGAAAAAGGATGTACACCTCTTGGAATGGTTTTTTTGCAGTAATTTGCCATAAAATGTGATCTGATCCTCATATATAGTCACAACAATAGACAAACAGAATGGGGTTGATTTACTTAAACTGCAGAGTGCAAAATCTGGTGCAGCTCTGCATAGAAACCAATCAGCTTCCAGTTTATTTTTTTGTCCAAGCTTAGTTGAACAAGCTGAAGTTAGAAGCTGATTGGCTGCCATGCACAGCTGCGCCAGATTTTGCGCTCTCCAGTTTTAGTAAATTGGCCCCAATGTGCTTCAAGAAGTCCAGCCTAAGCTTGTTTGGCTGGGCTTCTCCTATGGGTCACAGCAGTGCAAAACTGAAATCCACTCTCTGCTGACGTCACAGAAATCACTCCAGGCACCACGCCATCACGACAATAAAGTCTGTATCCGCCAGGTGCCTGGACTGATACCCGTCTCAGCGAGCCGCTGAGAGCCTGCGCCGGACGGTTCCCGCGGTTTGACAGTCAGCAGCTCTCTGCTCCGGGAGCTGTGAGAACCGAGCCATCGGCGGTGTTCGATCACTCAGTTCTCTGTGCAGAGGCGCCAGGGGACTGATGCTGCATCCATCTAGGTAAGTATGATTCTGTAAAAAAAAAAAACATAATTCTCTTTTAAAGTGTTACTAAACCCACAACAGCAAAATCAGTCTGTGTATGCAGTAAATCCTGCTTGTTATACTCACTGTGGAACCTACAGGGTTAATCCTCTGCATTGTGTAAGAAGGCTGTTTGGTCCCATCTTGTTGATCCCCTCCCTCTTCCACGCTCCCCAATAAATCTCCTGATAGTAAAAAGCCTTGGGGCACTCTGCACATGCCTAGCTTGGTGTGTATTGCTAGAGAGGTGTGTTTTTTTTGTTTTTTCTTTTTTGTTTTTTTTTGAGAGGGTGCATGTGACTGGCAGAGGGCCAATCAGTACTGTCCAGACAGAGGGTCAGGGGTCATGCAGAATCATAGGACAGAGGAGAATGACCCCCCCTTACAAGTTTTAATCAGACACTGATAGAAGTCACAAGACTGCTATATACTGCTGGTGAGAAAAGGTATTTAGCCATTTATTTTTACTAAAATAATTGCATTTCCATGTTCGGTGTACTGTGGGAGACCAGACATAGTAAACGCGGGGTCCTGGGTTTAGTAACACTTAAGACCCCATTCACACAGGGGCAACAAGACTTGCAGGTCGCCTCAGCGAGGCGACCTGCAAACGACTGCCCGGGCGACTTGCAAAATTACTTCTGTATAGAAGTCTATGCAAGTCACCCCCGAAGTCGTACAGGAACCTTTTTCTAAGTCGGAGCGACTTGCGTCGCTCCCCTTAGAACGGTTCCATAGCACAGAACGGGAGGCGACTTGTCAGGCGACTAGGTCGCCTGACAAGTCGTCCCTGTGTGAATGGGCTCTTAAAGCTAACACATGTCTTTATTGAACACGCCCATTAAACATGCACAGTGCTGGAGGAAAAACTAAGTGAATCCATAGATTGAAATAGATAATTATCACCACAGGGTGGTGCTGTGGATACCAAAATAATATATACCGTATATATGCCACGTCACATTAACTGGAAATGCTTTTGGAAGGATTGGTATTGGACTTTATAGGCACTGAGATACACAATGTTTAAAGATAAAAATGTTTTTATTACAAATTGATTAAAAATGAACAACCAGACAGACGCTAGTTTAAAAACTTTGCAAAGTAGAAATTGCCTATATGCTATTACAACACACAACCCATACACCAAGAAATATACTCCTGAATGATCATGATGAACAGTTATTGTTCTATCAGGCTTGGTGTGAGTTGATCATAGTTTGCAGTAGATCGGCTGTACATGTTACGCGCATAAACACTTCTCAGGCGCTTAGGCTTGCATTAATATGCACCTCAACCAGGAGTTAGTAACAAAGTAGGTAAGTATCCAGAATACGGCGGATGTTGCAGACAAGTGTCATCACATATATGACTAGTCTATATTGGTGGAGACAGTATTGAACCCCGATTTAGCAGTGGTTACAAAAGTAGCATGGTATAGCATACTGGGTAGAGGGGAAGCATATAACAAGCCTATAGATCCTATACGACAGTCGAAGCTTCAAAACATCTAGAGAAAATAATTTCTCAATAGCTGCAGCAGAAGGGTAGTAGTGTATCCTGATCATGAATGTAGAACTGCGTTGTGACATCCGCGCCAAAGATCGTTCAGCATGATGAGGGGGTGATGATGTTACATCTACAGTATCTCACAAAAGTGAGTACACCCCTCCACATTTTTGTAAATATTTTAGAGAAAGAAATGACACTTTGCTACAATGTAAAGTAGTGTGTGTGCAGCTTGTATAACAGTGTAAATGTGTTGTCCCCTCAAAATAACTCAACACACAGCCATT
Organism: Aquarana catesbeiana; assembly: GCF_042186555.1. Lineage (NCBI taxonomy): Eukaryota > Metazoa > Chordata > Amphibia > Anura > Ranidae > Aquarana > Aquarana catesbeiana. The sequence goes on along the minus strand of NC_133326.1, from coordinate 599,541,552 downwards.
AATGTCTAAACTGATGGCAACAAAAGTGAGTACACCCCTAAGTGAAAATGTCCAAATTGGGCCCAATTAGCCATTTTCCCTCCCAGTGTCATGTGACTCGTTAGTGTTACAATGTCTCAGGTGTGAATGGGGGGAGCAGGTGTGTTAAATTTGGTGTTATCGCTCTCACTCTCCCTTACTGGTCACTGGAAATTCAACATGACACCTCATGGCAAAGAACTCTCTGAGGATCTGAAAAAAAGAATTGTTGCTCTACATCAGGGATATGCAATTAGCGGACCTCATCATGCCTCTGCCTCTGGGTGCCATGCTTGTGGCCGTCAGTCTTGCTATGCCTCATGGGACTTGTAGTTCTGCAACAGCTGGAGGTAAGCTAATTGCATATCCCTGCTCTACATAAAGATGGCCTAGGGCAGGGGTAGGCAATTATGGCCCTCCAGCTGTTTTGAAATTACAAGTCCCATGAGACATTGCAAGACCCTAACAATCACAGACATAACTCCTAGAGGCAGAGGAATGATGGGATTTGTAGTTGCTCCACAGCTGGAGGTCCGAGGTTGCATACCCCTGGCCTAGGCTATAAGAAGATTGCCAAGACATTGAAACTGCTCTGATTTAGCCCGGTGGCCAAGCCCATACAGCAGTTTAACAGGACAGGTTCCACTCAGAACAGGCCTCGCTATTGTCGAGCAAAGAATTTGAGTTCACGTGCTCAGCGTCATATCCAGAGGTTGTCTTTGAAAAATAGTTTGAGTGCTGCCAGCATTACTGCAGAGGTTAAAGGGGGTGGGGGGTCAGCCTGTAAGTGCTCAGACCATACGCCACACACTGCTTCAAATTGGTCTGCATGGCTGTCGTCCCGGAAGGAAGCCGCTTCTAAAGATGATGCACAAGAAAGCCTGCAGTTTTCTGAAGACAAGCACACTAAGGACATGGATTACTGGAACCATGTCCTGTGGTCTGATGAAAACAAGATAAACTTATTTGGTTCAGATGGTGTCAAGCGTGTGTGGCGGCAACCAGGTGAGGAGTACAAAGACAAGTGTGTCTTGCCTACAGTCAAGCATGGTGGTGGCAGTGTCGTGGTCTGGGGCTGCATGAGTGCTGCTGGCACTGGGGAGCTACAGTTCATTGAGTGAACCATGAAAGCCAACATGTACTGTGACATACTGAAGCAGAGCATGATCCCCTCTCATTGGCGACTGGGCCTCAGGGCAGTATTCCAAAATAACGATCCCAAACACACCTCCTATACGACCACTGCTTTGCTAAAGAAGCTGGGGGTAAAGGTGATGGACTGGCCAAGCATGTCTCCAGACTTAAACCCTATTGAGCATCTGCGGGGCATCCTCAAAAGTAAGGTGGTGGAGCGCAAGGTCTCTAACATTCACCAGCTCTGTGATGTCTTCATGGAGGAGTGGAAGAGGACTCCAGTGGCAACCTGTGAAGCTCTGGTGCCCAAGAGGGTTAAAGCAGTGCTGGAAAATAATGGTGGCCACACAAAATATTGACACTTTGGGCCCAATTTGGACATTTTCACTTAGGGGTGTACTCACGTTTGTTGCCAGCGGTTTAGACGTTAATGGCTGTGTGTTGTTATTTTGAGGGGACAGCAAATTTCCACTGTTATACAAGCTGTACACTCACTACTTTACATTGTAGCAAAGTGTATTTTCTTTAGTGTTGTCACATGAAAAGATATAATAAAATATTTCCAAAAATGTGAGGGGTGTACTTACTTTTGTGAGATACTGTACATCCCCACCAGCTCCGTGCCTATAAAGTCCAATACCAATCCTTCCAATAGCATTTCTAAGTGAACCCTAATGCCGCGTGTACACGACCGGACTTTACGGCATACTTGGTTTGGCGGACCAGAGTCCGCCGCACAATCCGATCGTGTGTAGGCTCCCGCGGACTTTTACATGTTTCAAATTTTTCCGTCGTAATTCGCTGGACTCGACAGACCAGATGCGACGCAAGGGCAGGGTACTGCATCTCGCGCTCGCTGCAATAGGAAAAAACTATTTTCCTATTGCGGCCAGCGTGAGGCATACCAGGCCCTTAGGTCTGGTATGGATTTTAAGGGGAACCCCCTACGACGAAAAATCGTCGTGGGGCCCCCCAAAATCCATACCAGACCCTTATCCGAGCACGCAGCCCGACCGGTCAGGGAAGGGGGTGGGGACAAGCGAGGGCCCCCCCCCTCCTGAACCGTACCAGGCAGCATGCCCTCAACATGGGGTGCTTTGGGGGAGGGGACGGCCCCCCACCCCAAAGCACCTTGTCCCCATGTTGATGAGGACAAGGGCCTCTTCCCGACAACCCTGGCTGTTGGTTGTCAGGGTCTGCGGGCGGGGGGGCTTATCGGAATCCGGGAGCCCCCTTTAATAAGAGGGCCCCCAGTTTCCTGCCCCCCACCCTATGTGAATGAGTATGGGGTAAATGGTACCCCTACCCATTCACCTGGGGGGGAAAAGTGTCAATAAAAAAAACACACTACACAGGTTTTTAAAGTAATTTATTAGACAGCTCCAGGGGTCTTTTTCCGACTTCGGGGGTCTCTCCGGTTCTTCTCCGCTGTCTCCGGCCTCTTCTCCCGTTGTTTGACCTCTTCTACGCGCTCTCCGGGTCTTCTGCCAGGCTCCTCCGCTATCTTCTGCTCTTTTGCCGCTCTTTTGCTAGCAGTGGCCCGGTCTTCTGCCTTCTTGTCTTCCTCCCTCTTCTCTTCTTGCGATGTTGACACGACGCTCTCTCTGGCTGGAATGCTCTCTGAGCGCTCCGATGTGACTTATATAGGCGGTGACCCCGCCCCCTTATGCCGTCACAGTCCCTGGGCATGCTGGGACTGTGACGGCATAAGGGGGCGGGGTCACCGGGTGATGTTGACCACGCCCCCTAAAACGTCACAGTCCCAGCATGCCCAGAGACTGTGACGACATAAGGGGTCAGGGTCACCGCCTTCATAAGTCACATCGGAGCGCTCAGAGAGCATACCAGCCGGAGAGAGCGTCGTGTCAACATCACAAGAAGAGAAGAAGGCAGAAGTCCGGGCCCCTGCTAGCAAAAAGCGGCAAAAGAGCAGAAGATAGCGGAGGAGCCCGGCAGAAGACCCTAAGAGCGCGGACAAGACCCGGAGAGACCCCCGAAGCCGGAAGAAGACCACCAGAGCTGTCTAATAAATTACTTTAAAAACCTGTGCAGTGTGTTTTTTTTTTTTTTTATTGACACTTTTTCCCTAGGTGAATGGGTATGGGTACCATGTACCCCATACTCATTCACATAGGGTGGGGGGCCGGGATCTGGGGGCCCCCGGATTCCGATAAGCCCCCCGCCCGCAGACCCCGACAACCAATGGCCAAGGTTGTCGGGAAGAGGCCCTTGTCCTCATCAACATGGAGACAAGGTGCTTTGGGGTGGGGGGCCGCAGGGTGCCTCCCTCCCCCAAAGCACCCACTCCCCATGTTGAGGGCATGCGGCCTGGTACGGTTCAGGAGGGGGGGCACTCTCTCTTCCCCACCCCCTTTCCTGACCGGCCGGGCTGCGTGCTCGGACCGGGGTCTGGTATGGATTTTTGGGGGGACTCCACGCCGTTTTTTTCGGCGTAGGGGGTTCCCCTTAAAATCCATACCAGACCTAAGGGCCTGGTATGCCCCGCGACGGGGCTCTCAAGGTGTCAATCTCGCTGATAAAAGCAGCGAGATTGACTTCCTTTTTCTAGTCCCGTCGTACCCGAGTCACGTTCAAAATGAACAGACTTGGCCGTGTGTGGGCAAGTCCGTTCATTCTGAAAGTCCGTCAGGAAGACCGGCGGACCTAGTCTGCCGGAAAGTCCGGTCGTGTGTAGGCAAGTCCGTCCGTTCAAAAAGTCCGGCGGGAAGAACGTCGGACCTAGTTTCCCAGAAAGTCCGGCTGTGTGTACGCAGCAATAGGCAACAGAAACTGTTTGCAGTCTGTAGTTTGCACACCCGAGTCGAATTAATGAGCTTAGAGGTGTGTTTTAGAGCTACTTTGATACATAAAAGACAGTCAAACATTTTAGAATTGCTGTTCACAAGAAGCATCAGCTGATGTGAACTATGAATAGAGAAACAGCTTAAGGTTTGAGGACATCCCTGGAACTGACAAACATCCTTGTTCATGAGTCTACCATATATAAGTCTTTGAACAGGCAAGATGTCTGACAGAACGCCATGGAGGAGGCTACTGCTCTCCAAAAAGAACATTGCTGTGCGCCCAAAGTTTGCTACTGAGCACCCTGGAAAACTGCAACGCTACTGAGAAAATGTCTTTAGACTCATGAAACGAAAGTTGAATTGTTTCTGGAAGTATGGCACAAAAAAGGTAACAGCTTACCAACGTCAAAACATCATCCCAATATTGAAGTATGGTAGAAGGAACATCATGATTGGGCTGGCTTTGCTGCCTCAGGGCCTGGACCATTTGCCATCATTGAGGGGAAAATGAATTCCCAAGATTACCAAATTATTCTACAGGATAATGTCAGAGTGGCTAAGCTGAAGCTTAGAAGTTGGGTGATGCAGCAGGACAATGGCCCTAAGCATTGAAGTAAATCCACCACAGACTGGCTTCAGAAAAAGAGCATGGCCCAGGCAGAGAGCCGTTGTTTCTGAGCTGAAGCAGTTTTGTAAGGAGGAATGGTCAAAAATTCCTCATGAACGTTGTGCAGCTCTGATCCAGAGCTACTGAAAGCGCTTGCTTGAAGTCATTGCTGCCGAAGGAAGTTTGACCAGCTGTTGCCTTCCTTTTTTTTTTTATGGAAAATGTACTGCAGAAAACCAGTTGAGTCCATGGGCTTCACATACGTTTCTTGCCACTGTAAATAAATGAGCAAAAGACAATATACCATAATAGTACTGATACTAATAGTTGTCATTGTGTTGGCCTGATCATATTCGTTTTACCACTTTGCAGCGAGGCAGATGTTCCAATTGATGTTGAGACTGTCACTCCCATTTCCATGCCATTATATGATAACCAGAAGGCGCGAAGTGTTATGAATGAGTGTGAACGTCATGTGATCTTTGTGCGAACAGACACTGAAGCTCCTCCACCACCTGATGACTGGGAAGATCACCTTAATAGGTTAATCTTTTCTTTTGTATCAAAGCAGATTTTCAAATGAACAAGCACATTTTGGTTAATTGCATCTTACCCTTTTTAATGTGGTTTTATTATCAATTGCTATTAGGACTGGTTGGAGTACCTCACAGAATAAGCTTTTTAACAAGGTCCTGAAAACTTTACAAGCTGACCGCCTTGCTCGACTTGCTAATGATGGTGTAAGTACATGTGCTGGTTTTCTTGCTGCCTTTTTTCACTGAACTTGTATAGCGCTTTGACCAGGCCAGATTTTAGCAGTTAAATCTAATTAATTGTACTGAATTTGCATCATGAAAGCAGTCTTTGCTTATTGCCCCTTCAGGCCACCAATGAGCCGGTGCTGAGAAGAATTGCTGTGGACAAATGTGCCCGTCGCGTACGTCAAGCTCTCGCCTCAGTAGGATGGGACACCAAACTAGTGCAGTGGCTGCATAGCACACTGGTGGAAACCCTCAGTTTACCACTGCTTGCTGCATATCTGGATGCCCTGCAGACATTGAAAGGCAAGGTACTGCTTCATTTGGCATAGATAACAATGTATGTAAATAATATGTCTGTCCAAATTATGTGGTATCAGAAGATGAAGATTTGGCTGTGTTTGTAGTCATGTTGTATATGACTGGACATATATCCATTGTGTGTAATAAGGAGATAATGTCTTGTGGCTCTCTACAGGTACCAGCTCTTATTGATCGCATGCTACTAGCCACGACTGTCAGATCAGGAGGAGCCAGTGCAGAAGCATTATCTCTACTATTGAAGAGACCATGGGATCCAGCAGTTGGAGTACTATCCCATAACAAGCCTGTAAATATATTCACGTTGTGTCTTGCTTTTTTTCTGATTTTATTTCCAAATTTCCTTTTTTTTTTTTTTTTTTTTTTTTTTTTTACGAAATCTTAATTTTTTTTTTCAGAGCAAACTCCCAGGTTCCCCTCTCATCCTCATTGCTCCATCAGGACCAACCAATTCAATATTTCCCACTTCGCGGCGACACCGTTTCTGGCAATCCCAGCTCTCCTGTTTAGCTAAGGTTTGTTTTAGTGCACTCATTATTACTTAAAGTGGTTGTAAACCTCAGATATGAAATATGAACTAAGCATATCCCTCTATAGTGTGTGCTTGTCTCAAGAGCACTGTGTCATTTCTGTCTGCTGCTTTGTTCCTCTATCCTGACACCAAGAGAAAAAAGGTGATAGGGGCGGGAGCTCCAGCAGATTGACAGCCTCAGGTCTGTTCCCATGTGCTCCCTCCCCTCCAATCAGATCTCAGAGCTCTCCTCGCTGAGCTCAGTAGCATGCATCTTCAGCTCTCCTCCACTTTTTTTTTCTGAACGCGCAGACAAGCTTTATAAATTCTGCTCTTTGAATGGATGCAAAGAATAGAATACTGCAGATAAAAAGGTACAACTTATAGGAGGATTTGTTTCAGTTCTGTGTATCTCCTGAGGCTAGTCACTTCACTCCATATATGAAAGGGTCATTTATTTACACTTACATATACCTATTTTATTATTGTATTTGGTAATAGGAAAAAAGGAAGAATAGATAATTGTTCCACATTATGTCTTAACACTTCATAAAGTTTAATGTCAATTTGCCTCCTCTGAACAATGACTGAGGTGCCAGCTTGTTAAATGATATAGCATGCATTAAGATAAAAAGCCTTCTGTCTTTACAACCACTTTAATTGCACACAATGCTGACCAGGATGCTGTTTGTAGATTTCTGGAAAAGGAGAAGGTCACAAACATTACTATTTTGTTTGTTGGCTAAAAACTAGATAATATAAAGCAAATGTAACATTCAAGAAGCAGGAATTGTAACTTTTTTTTAGTGTTCAGGCAATAAGGTTTTTCTAGAGGCAAAACCCCAAGGGCTGGAATTGCCCCTGAGAATCACTTATATTTGACATCTGTTATCTTTAAGGTGCTGGCTGGCCACTTGCGTTTCATTAAATATGTGGGAGCAAAACATTAGTTGAAAAAAAAAAATTAAGTGCCCTTTTCATTAACAAAAGCTGAACTCCTGGCAAACCTTTAAAAACACAGGGAGCTGTTTTACCTACAAGTGGATTTGTAATTCTGTTCATCTAGTCTAAAGATTTACTGTATGCAGCCCTGCCAGACTGCACAGTCAGGTAATGGATACTACCTTCTTTGTGGCAGTGAGGAATTGGTTATCCACTCTCCTCCCCCTGTCTACTTACTGGACAGCGAAAGAGTAGCAGCAGAGTGACGAGGTCATCCCTTATGCTCTCCCCTATCAGCATGTTCTTTTTCAGCACATATGCATACAACACACCTGATAGGCTGCTAGTGCTGCCGTTTTTTTTGGCTTCTCTAAAATTGCAAGAGGCGCAAGTCAAGTCAGACTGAGGTACATGCACTGGTTGAATTAAAAAAAAACAAAAAAAAAATGCTCTTCTGGAGTCCCTTGGCGGCTCCGCCCCACATTAGATAACCCCCTAGCAGCGCTCTCCTGGGGGGGGGGGGTGTTACCTTGAGGGCACACTCCCGAGTCCAGCATTATAATACAGGTCTAAGCCCCGCCCCCTAGCGCCCGCGTCATTTGATTTGATTGACAGCAGTGGGAGCCAATGGCTGCTCTGCTATCAATCTAGCCAATCAAGAACCAAGAACCCTGGCCAGAACATTGTATCTTGCATTACCCCTGCCTTGGTTTGTTTATTGTAACTTTTGGTTAAATAAAAGAATTACAAAAAAAACTGACCTGGAAGAGCATGGCAATCACTGTAGTAGCCCCAGCTACTACAATTATTTTCAGTTTGCCCAGCGGCCAATCGGGTATGGATATATGCATACTTACAGTGGTTATAAAAGGTTTACACACCCCTGTTAAAATATCAGGTTTCTGTGATGTAAAAAAAGAGACAAAGATAAGTCACTTCAGAACTTTTTCCACCTTTTAATGTGACCTATAAACTGTACAACTCAGTTGAACAACAAACTGAAATCTTTTAGGTTGAGGGAAGTAAAAATAAAAAAACGAAAATAATATGGTTGCATAAGTGTGCACACCCTTAAACTAATACTTTTGAAGCACGTTTTGATTTTATTTTCAGTATTTTGGGGTGTGAGTCTATCAGCATGGCACATCCTGACTTGGCAATATTTGCCCACTCTTCTTTGCAAAAACACTACAAATCTTTCAGATTGCGAGGGCATCTCCTGTGCACAGCCCTCTTCAGATCACCCCACAGATTTTCAATGGGATTCAGGTCTGGGCACTGGCTGGGCCGTTCCAAAATTTTAACCGGTGAAGCCATTCCTTTGTTGATTTGGATGTATGCTTTGGGTCGTTGTCATGGTGAAAGATGAAGGTCCTCTTCATGTTCAGCTTTCTATCAGAAGCCTGAAGGTTTTGTGCTAATATTGACTACTGGTATTTGGAACTGTTCATAATTTCCTCTATCTTTTACTAAGGCCCCTGTTCCAGCTGAAGAAAAACAGCCCCAAAGCATGATGCTGCCACCACCATGCTTCACTATGAGTATGGTGCTCTTTGGTGATGTGCAGTGTTGTTTTTGCGCCAAACACAACACATCTTTTGGAATTGTGGCCAAAAAGTTCAACCTTGGTTTTATCAGACCATAACACATTTTCACACATGCTTTTGGGAGACTTCAAATGTGTTTTTGCAAAATTTAGCCGGGCTCGGATGTTTTTCTTCATAAGAAAAGGCTTTCGTCTTGCCACTCTACCCCATAGCCCAGACATATGAAGAATATGGGAGATTGTTGTCACATGGACCACACAGCCAGTACTTACCAGATGTTGCTGTAGACCTCTTGGCAGCCTTCCTGACCAGTTTTCTTCTCGTCTTTTCATCAATTTAGGAGGGACGTCCAGTTCTTGGTAATGTCACTGTTGTGCCATATTTTCTCCACATGATGATGACTGTCTTCACTGTGTACCATGGTATATCTAATGCCTTGGAAATTCTTTTGTACCCTTCTCCTGACTGATACCCCTCTGATGCCTTGGAAGCTCTCTCAGACCGTGGCTTTTGCTATAGGATGCGACTAAGAAAATGTCAGGAAAGCACTACTAGAACAGCTGAACATTATTTAGGGTTAATCAGAGGCACTTTAAATGATGGCAGGCGTGTACTGACTCCTCTTTAACGTGAGTTTGATTGTGATTGCTTAAATCTGAGCACAGCTACATCCCCAGTTATAAGAGGGTGTGCAGACTTATGCAACCACATTATTTTTGTTTTTTTATTTTTACCCCCCAAAAGAGTTCAGTTTGTTTTTCAATTGTGTTGTACAGTTTTATAGGTCACATTAAAGGTGGAAAAAGTTCTGAAATGATTACTCTTTTCTTAATGATTTCTCATTTTTTAACATCACAGAAACCTGACATTTTAGCAGGGGTATGTATACTTTTTATTAAGGATGCACCATTGCCACTTTTTTAACACCCAGTACCGATACTATTTTGCAAGTACTCGCCGATACTAATTACCGATACCTATCGCGTAAGTAGCGGGGTGGTTTGGGGGTTATTACTGTACATTATATACAGACCAGTCTGTACCCTGACACTGTACTGTACATTATATACAGACCAGTCTGTACCCCGACACCATACTGTACATTATATACAGACCAGTCTGTACCCTGACACTGTACTGTACATTACATACAGACTGGTGTGTGTGTAACATAGTATGGTGTACAGTACAGTGTCAGGGTACAGACTGGTCTGTTTGTATATTATGTACGGTTTTAGGGTACAGACTGGTCTGTATATAATGTATGGTGTCGGTGTATAAACCGGTCTGTACCCTGCTGACATTGTACTGTACATACTACACTAACCTGTTTGCAGGACTTGCTCCAGTTGCTCCCCTCAGTACTCGGTTCTGCTTCCAGGGACACTTCCACAGCTGCCTCACATGGAAACACACATGCTGATGCTGTCCAGCCTCTTGCCCTTGGTGACCTGCCCACTCTCTGTCATTGGATACCAGCCAGCTCTATCCAGCCTAGCAGCCAGCTCTCTGTCTGTGCAGGAATAGAGGAGTTATGACATCACCCACCCTCTTCTTGTTTACACAGGCAGGAGGGGATTGCGGCAGATCTGTATAATGAAAGAAGACAGCCGGGAGCAGGAGTGTCAGTGTGGCCAAACTGTTCCCACTGTGCTGCTGCATGTTTGTATTGCCCGATCACCATGCGCAGTCATTCCCCGCCCCCCATCCTGGCGGGATTTGTGCTGCTCCGAACCCCCCTGCCAGAGGGGAGGAGGAGGCGTCCCGCCCCCAGCTGACATAAATTCCGGTATCGTTTTTGGTATCTGAGCATTTTCTCGAGTACCGATACTCTCAAATACCTAGTATCGGCACCGATATCGATAAAAGTATCGTATCGGTGCATCACTACTTTTTATATCCACTGTACATTGTGCCAAGCTTGACCAGTGTAAGTATGCCATGAGGATCCTTCCTGGAGTTCAGTTTTAAAGAATACAAAGCTGCTCTATGTACCAAAGTTAAGCTTTAAACCCGTGATGATATTTTTATGTGAAAATATTTATATTAAATAAACACATTTGTCTGCCATCTTCACATTAGGAAATCCTTATTATCCTTAACCATTTTACTGTTCTACAGCATAAAAATGATTTTTATGTCTCTTCAAGGTCATTCCTGTTGGTTCTCAGCTGGTTAATAGCGGCAGTGGGGTGACTTCCTTACAGTGCCTAGAAAACATGATTGGTGGATTGCGCAACAAAGTAGTTGAGGTATGTAAAGCTATGAGAATAAGGGGGTCCTTGTCACACATAATGTTGTACTTGAAGCACAATGGATCGCCTATTTTGTAACAAAGATTTTTTCCTTTTTTTGGTTATTTTTCAGTTCCAGTAAGCCTTGCAGAATTGTTGTCCTAAGACATAACGTACTAATTATGATGATGTACACTGACATGTCTCCCCCCCCCCTGTATAGCCATGTTTATTCATGGTGTAACCTTGGTACCTCCAGAACTGAACTAAGTATGATAAAAATACTTGCGTTTTTCTGCTTATAGATTCACAATCATTTCCCTCACAAGCCTGTCATTCTGCTTGGATGGAATACAGGAGCATTAATTGCGTGTCATGTGAGTATTGACTACTTAAGTGATGTTGTTACTACACCTCTATTTAAAAATGTAATGTATGAATAAAATGTATAGGCACTTTTTTATTTTAAACATTTATAGCAGGGACATTGTGTTCATTACTATTTTCAGCAGTTTGTTTTTAAAGCTAGTTTTTATTTCTTTTTCACAATGAGTTTAAAAAATTCTTCAGAATGATTTAAAGCGGTAGTAACCTCAATTAAAACATTTCCATTTAAAATGGGGCCGCTGCGGGTTTATTCTATAATGTGCTAGAATTGCACTGCATATTATCAGATCATGGCAGACTTGCCTGTCAAAAGCATCTCTCCAGCACTGCACTGTCACTGCTCCAGCAGGTCGTGACCACTTCCCTCTTTGGCCGGTCTTCCTTCCGGGTTCGTGCTCTCCGGTCACTTCTATAGCCATGCCATGAAGACGTCACTTCACCACAGCACACAGTGGATGCCTTACTTGTGGTCTGAGCTGTACATGTGTGAAACTGTCTAAACAGTTCATGTAAATTATATCCAGTAAGGTAGACACTCACTTTACATATTTCCTGGTAAATTTTCTAGCATTCACTTAACCACTTCCCGCCTGGCCTATAGCAAAATGATGGCTGGTCGGTGGTTCCTTTATCCTGACTGGACGTCATATGGCGTCTTTTGGGATAAAAGCCGGCACCCGCCGATCGGTGGTGCGGCGTGTCAGTCTGACACCCAACACCGATCATGGTAAGAGTCTCACGGTGTAAACAGGAAGAGCCATGTATCAGGTCAGATGCTAGTGAGGAGAGCCGATCGACTGCTCTCCTGACAGGGGGGATCTACGCTGATTGATTACCAGCGCAGCCCCCCGAGATGCCCACCTAGGACCACCAGGGATGACCACCAGGTATGCGACCATTGCCGCCAATCTGTGCCCAAAAATGATGCCAATCAGTGCCCATCAGTAATGCCTGCCAGTGCCTCCTTTACAGTGATGCCCATCAGTGCCACCTATGAGTGTCCATCAGTGCCGCATATCAGAGCCACCTATCAGTACTGCATATCAGTGCCTGTCTGCAGCCTCATCAGTGCCCATCAGTGAAGGAGAAAACTTGCTTATTAACAAAATTTTTGGTCTTTTATTTGTTTAGCAAAAAATAAAAACCCCAGAGGTGATCAAATACCACCAAAAGAAAGCTCTACTTGTGAGAATAAAATGATAAAAATGTGGTTTGGGTACTGTGTAGCATGACCGCGCAATTGTCATTTAAAAAGCTACAGCGCTGAAAGCTGAAAATTGGCTTGGGCAGGAATAGGGGAAAGTGCCTGGTATTGAAGTGGTTAAGGAGCTGCCAGACAGAGCCATGTGCCTTAACCACTTGCTTACAGGGCGCTTAAACCCCCCTCCTATCCAGACCAATTTTTAGCTTTCAGCGCTAACGCACTTTGAATGACAATTGTGCGGTCATACAACACTGTACCCAAATGAAATTTTTATCATTTTTTTCACCACAAATAGAGCTTTCTTTTGGTGGTATTTGATCACCTCTGCAGTTTTTACTTTTTGTTAAAAAAAAGTAAAAAACTGAATTTAAAAAAAATTTTTTTTTTTTTTATATTTTGTTATAAAAAATTTTAAACTGGTAATTTTTCTCCTTCATTGATGTACGCTGATGAGGCGGCAGTGATGGGCACTGATGGGTGGCAGTGATGGGCAGCACTGCCAGGTGGCACTGATTGGCACTACAGGTGGGCATTGATAGGTGGCACTTGTGGGCACTGTTAGTGTGGCACTGTTAGTGTGGTACTGTGGGCTCTTTTAATTGGCACTATTAGGTGGCACTGATGAGGCAGATGTGCCTCTTCCACTTGGGGACCAATGTCCCTCACATCCCAGCCGGTGATTGGCTTTTTTTTCTACTCACGCTGTCAGCGTGAGTAAAAAAAAAAAAAGATTACCGATCTTTTGTTTACATCATGTGATCAGCTGTCATTGACTGACAGCTGATCACATGGTAAGCGGCCGGGAGCGGCCCCTTACTCGGATCGGTGATCAGCCGAGTCTGTGACTCGGTGATCACAGCGCGCCCTGCAGGGCGCGCGCAGGGAGTGTGCACAGGGGAAGCCGTCATATGACGGCCTCCCGGGAATTCAGGTCCGCGCTGTGGCCGTCATTCGGCCATAGCGCGGATGTGTAGTTGTTAAAGTGTATAAAAACTCTAAAGCTTATGTTGTAAAGCGCTGCACAAACTGTTGTATAATCGTTTTCATTATATTTGACGTTGTGCCTTACTAATTTAAATTTTTACTGTGAATCCGTTGCAAAGCTTCTGCCTGTAACAGGACTTTCTGTATGATTAAAAAAAAAATTGGCAAACAGGCAGGATTTTAATGCAGAAAAGGCATACTATGTCACCTGTATTAAATTTATTAACTGCCTGTATGCCTTATACACTGAGCTGTGCACACACAAGTCAGTGTAAAAATTTCATCAATGCTGAGATGAGTGAACTCTTGTGCATGCGCTGGAATAACGTCATCTGTGCCGGGCCAATGAAAATGGGCAAAGTTCGATACTCGTAAGCCAGTTCGACCGCAGATGACAATGTCTGTCAGGAAAGACTGTGATGCTGGATAGAAGGTGAGCATAGTTCTACTGTAAGCCTCTGCCTCACAATTAGCGTAGTCAGTCTGACATTTGTATTTCTTCATTTGTCCATTGTGCTTCCTGCGGTCATTACAGACAATCCATTGGTAGACTGACAACACTGCTGCTAATTTTCAAAACAGTGGGTTTGTGGTGTTGGCCTGTAACAGCACCTGCCAATACTAGCAACCTTTCCAGATAAGAACGTTTGCAACAGAAGAACCATAAAAGGTTTTCTTAACCTTACGTGGACTAGCCACTGTATATGTATTGCTGGTCCGTTGACCTGTTACCGGTACATGCTTCAGGAACTGTGCACCTGCACACGCACAATATTGTGATCGTGATGTGATTGGATACAGCGGACCACAGGCAAAGATAGATACAGAGCCAATGAGGAGTGGCTCTGCACCATGTGATCACTGTGACCAGTCACAGAATGCAAACAAAGGCTGCTGTTAGCAGCTATGCCTCATTTACTGGCTGGTGATCAGGAAGCTCTGCTTTCTCTCACACACTGATCAGCGGATGAGAGGAAAGGGAGCCTCCTGACCACCAGCCAGCAGCACTGCAATTCATTATCTGTGCCAACAATATTGAAATCTACACCTCTACTGTCAGTCACCCCTGTACAGTGTATGTCAGCCCCATTCTGGCATGTATAAAAAACCATCACCTTATCCTGCACATCTGTACGTTAACCCCTTCAGCTCCATCCTCCCACTATATGTGACTTGTACATTAGCCCCTTCATCTCCTGATCCCTCTGTGTATGACCTGTAAATGTATTGTATGTAGTGCACTATTACCCAACTACATATTTTAACCCCCTCAATACCAGCACATTTCCTCATTTCAAAAAATTGTGGCAAAAAGATCATCTTGGGGTGTCTACTTTCCAAAAGGGTCCATTTCGGTGGGCCTTGTGCTGTCTGAGCATTTTTATTTGCTATGTTTTAAAACAAGAAAGTAAAGGGAAACCGGGTGTTTTTTTTGTTTTTTTTTTTCTTCTTTTTTTTTTTTTTTTTTTTTTCTTTTCTTTTTATATAGTAAAAAAAAAATTAAAAAAAAAACTGGTTATTAAATATTGCCAAAAGAAAGGCTCTATTTGTCTCCATAAAAAGATATAAAATTCATTTGGTTGTAGTGTTGCATGACAGAGTAGTTTTCAGTACTGAAAAAATACATTCTGCTATTCGTTCTGAGTATGGCGATACCCCATGTGTGAGACTTTTCCACAGCCTGGCCACATACAAAGGCCCAACATCCATATAGCACCATCAGGCGTTCTAAAGGCATAAGTTACACATTTCATTTCCTGAGTACCTATCACATTTTTGAAGGCCCTGGAGCACCAGGACAATGGAATTACCCACAAAATGACCCCATTTTGGAAAGAAAAAAACCCAATGTATATTCTATGAGGCATACTGAGTCTTTTGAACATGTCATTTCTTTCCACAAGTTTTTTGAAAATGTGGAAAGAAAATGAAAACCTATTTTTTTCTCACAAAGTTGTCAATTTAGAAGATCTTTCTTACACATAGCATGTACATAGCCAAAACGACACCCCAAAATATATTCTGCTACTCGTCCTGAGTATGGCGATACTCCATGTGTGAGACTTTTCCACTACCTGGCCACATACAGAGGCCCAACATGCAAGTAGCACCTCCAGGCTTCTAACACATAGCATGTAAACACCAAGAATTACACCCCAAAATACATTCTGCTGAGCAACAGGTAAAAAAAAAAGCTCACCTGTGGTTTTAGCAGGCAGGAATACCCTTCAGAGCAGCCAAAGCATTTGTCCAGACAGCCAAAGGAAATGTCCAGGAATTGTCCAGGCAGCAGACAGATATGGAAAAGTATGAACATAGTTCAGTACAGTCCAAGGTTTAGCAGGCAGTCCAGGTGGCAGGCATAGGCATGGCCAGTCCAGGTGGCAGGCAAAGGCATGGCAAGGTCATGTGGCAGGCAAAAGGCATGGCCAGTTCAGGTGGCAGGCAGAGGCATGACCAGTACAGGTGGCAGCAGGCAGCACTTTGTACATTGGGCTTTGGTCAGGTAAGACATGAGGACCGGGGTAGAGGCTTCTTCCCACCCAAATCTCTACGAAGCATCCGAGTCTCCAGACCCTAATCCGAGAAAACTAAAAACCTGGAGAAAAATGTTTTCTCCACTCGGAAAACCTTTTCTGGAGCCCCTTACATATGTGAGACCCCTGTGCTGTATAGTGGCAGGGCAAATGATCAGTTCAGGAGGCAGGCAAAAAGCATGGTCATTTAACAGTCCGGGTCAATTCACGTTGAAGGCAGAAAGATGTTTGGCAGAGGCAAAGTTGTTAAGAGTCCGGGTCATTCACAGAAATGGCAGATAGTGGAAAAAAATCATCTTCACTGTACTAATAGTGTAGTGAAGTATGATAGCTCTGATGGCACGTTCCAATACAGAGGCCTGGCTGGGAGGGACATTGGGGACAGTAGTATCGGGTGTCACAGCGAATTCCTCTACTTGCACACGCACAACATTTATTTTGGGGTTTGCAACCTGTTTGGGTAGGAGGGAGGATTTCGGGAAAGTGCCTTTCATGGAGTCTGGCTAATGAATCGGAGCAAATTAGTTGAGGGGCTTGGTCTTGGGGATGGAGAAGGGCTGTGACAACGTCTTCTTGGAGTTTTAGATAGGTTAGGGAACTTTGGGTGCACTTAGAAAAAATTATATATGAATTAAATAGGGCAACTTGCAGCAAATAAATGGCGACTTTCTTGTACCAAAATAGTGATCTCCTGGTGGCCAAGTAGGGCTGCATCATCTGGTCGTTCATATCCACCCCCCCCCCCCCCCCCCCCATGTATAGGTTGTACCAATGCACACATTTTGGCTTCTGTATGGGGCCTCCTCTCCTCTGAAGTTCCACCAAGGTGTCATTATGTATTGTTGAAAGGATGTAGACCTCTCTTTTTTTATCTCTCCACTTCACCGCTAGTACTTCTTCAGTCCGCATACTGGCCATTTCATCCTGCTTCAATTTCTTGGTGACCAATCTTTGTGGGAAGCCTTTGCGGTTGGTCCGTGCTGTCCCACAGGCCACAGTGTTCTTTAGGTACAAATGGCGGAAAAGTGGGAGACTAGTGTAGAAATTGTCTACATATAGGTGGTAACCTTTCCCAAGTAATGGTTGGATCAGCTGCCAGACAATTTTGCCACTTGTTCCCATGTAGGTAGGGCATCCAGGGGGGTTTAGCTGTCTGTCTTTTCCCTCATAAATGATAAAGTCATATGTGTAACCCGTGGCCCTGTCACACGCCTTATAAAATTTTACCCCACGTCTGGCTCTTTTACTGGGGAGGTATTGTTTTATTCCGGGTCTTCCGGTGAAGTGTACTAGGGATTCATCCACACATATATTTCTATCAGGGGTAAACATCTCCTTGAATCTGGCGCAAAAAAAATTGATTAGGGGCCGAATTTTGAATAATTTATCGTAACTGGGATGATTTCGAGGGAGGCATTGGGCATTGTTATTGAAGTGTAAAAATCTCATGATCATCTCATAACGGGTTCTGTCCATCAATGACGAATAGACCGGCATGTGGTGGATAGGTTGGGTAGACCAGTAGGAATGGAGTTCATTTTTTTTTTTTTGTCAGCCCCATGTTGAGGGTTAGGCCAAGGAAAATTTTTAATTCTTCCACGGTGAGGGGTTTCCAAACAAAAGGATGGGCATATGAGGAACTTGGATTGTTGGCTATATGTTGGCTGGCGTATAGATTACATTGCTCCACAATGTAGGTTAGGAGATCATTGGTAAAAAATAAATGAAAATAATAAAGTGGGGTTACATTTTCCATCTGCATCTGAGGGCCTGGCTGGGCTGTAAAAAGGGGTATTACAGGTTCTACTGACGTATCGGGCAGCCATGTTGGATACAGTAGAACATCTGGGAGGCTAGTATGGGCACTGCCTCGTTGATGGGATCCATTGCTAGCATCTGGCCTATCTTCTAGGAAGGTTGCAGAACTGCTAGTGGATGCCTGCCTATCCCGGAGTGCTGCGCTGCTGGTGGATGCCCTGGAGTGCTGCGCTACTGGTGGATGCCTGCATATCATCCTGGAGTGCTGGGCTGCTGGTGGATGCCCTGGAGTGCTGCGCTGCTGGTGAATGTCTCCTCCTGCTCATTTCTCCTGATTCTCCTTGTTAGGATTCTACCTTCCTCTGTTTCCAACTCGGAGCCACTGCTTTCCACTGGCTCATAGATGCTATCCGAGTCTGACGGAGAGAATTCCCCGCTACTCTCGTCCGACATACTCTGGAGTATTTGGAGAGTCTCCTCTGCGCTGTAAGAACTTTTCGTCATGTTGGCGGGCAGATGTGCCAGATGGGGGGGGGGGCAGATGTGCCAGATGGCGGGGGGCAGATGTGCCAGATGGCGGGGGGCAGATGTGCCAGATGGCGGGCGGCAGATGTGCCAGATGGCGGGCGGCAGATGTGCCAGATGGCGGGCGGCAGATGTGCCAGATGGCGGGCGGCAGATGTGCCAGATGGCGGGTGGCTAGATGTGCCTGATGTTGGCGGGCAGATGTGCCTGATCGTGGGCAGATGGCGGATGTGCCAGATGTTGGGTGGCAGATGTGCCAGATGTTGGGTGGCAGATGTGCCAGATGTTGGGGGGCAGATGTGCCAGATGATGGCGGGTGGCAGATGAGCCAGCTGTTGGCGGGCGGCTGATGTGCCAGCTGTTGACGGGCTGATGGCAGATGTGCCAGATGACGGGCTGATGTGCCCGCTGTTGGTGGACAGATGTGCCAGTTGACGGGCAGATGTTCACTGACAGGTGTTTTCACTGTTTTGGGGACGCTGTGTTTTGGGGACACTAGCTGGGTGATCAGTGGGTAAACGGCTATAAAACTCACTGATCTCCCGGCTGCAGCACAGATCTCTCTTCCTCTCCTCACTGACAGGCTCTGTGTGAGGAGAGGAAGAGATGAGAGCAGTTACAACGCTCTCTATTTACATTACATGATGACTGGGATTGGACACAGTCGTCATGTGATCAGGAGGGCCAATCACAGGGCCCTCTGTGTTGTACTGCTCCACTGTCTCTGGGGGGCACAGGCAGATCGGGGTCGCGCCGCTGCGCGGGCACGTGGCGGCGCGATCTCCTGTCAAATGCCACCCCTCCCCCATGTTTACTATACGATGGCTGTGATTACACACAGCCATCGTGCGGATCAGGAGGGTAAATCACATTGCCCTCCTGCCGCTCCGAGATGTGGTGTGTCCGGGTGACACGCGCGCATCGGGATTGCGCGGCTGCGCGATCCCGCTCCTTCTGAAGGACGTTCGGGAACGTCCAGTCAGAAGGAGGGAGCTCCCACCCGGCCACTGCACATAAAGTGGTTAAGAAAACTTTTTACAGCGAGGCATGTGCCAAGCAAACTGGCACTGGCTTTTGGATTTACGTCCATTTTAAAGAGGAACAATGGATGGGAAGAATAAAATTACATTTATGATACTCTTTCATTAGCATTAATAAAGCAGTTGGCTAAAAGTAAATTCTGTTGGCAAGAACAAGGAAGAGTTAAAACATCTGCTTTTTTTTATTACTGTCTGTTCATACTAGTATGTTTTTCCCCTCACTTCTTTGTCCCATTGATAATGTTCACCAAAACAGGAGATCTCTCCAGTCATGCCACATTTAAGAACCCCCCTTTTTTTTTTTTTTTATTCCTTCCCAGTGGCTGAGAAATTTTATCTTTCCACCCTTTCCCACTCTTATCTAAGCCTAAAAAAAATGTTGCGATCAAAGATTTGAAGTCTGAAACTCTGATACATAATGACAATGGAATTTTAAGAATTGCCTTGAACAGTAATGTGTACTAGTTTGCTGGATTTCAGTTTACATTAGCTTAATATATATTTTAGGTACACCAAAACAAAAGGTGTGTAAAATTGTATTTCTTTTCTTCGGAGACAGCCACAGCTTAATTAGAAAAGCATATTCCCTGATGCTGCAGAGAATGATCCTTGTGACCCTTGCTTTCTTTGAGGAAGCAGTGGTCTCTGCGGAGTTTGAACTCACACCCTTTGCTGAGTTAGAAGCTCTCCAATGAGCATGTTGCCTTTTTTTCTGTTGGCTTCCTGTTTTTTTTTATTCTGTGCTGTTCTTTTTGGTTCCCTCTGAATACTGGTTTGCCAGAAGGATGTTGTGCCAAATGTATTAATGATGATTGGTCGAATTGTTTGTTATTTAGATAAGTAGACAAACTGTAACATTTATGTCTCATTTGCTTAGGTGTCTTTGATGGAGTATGTGACAGCTGTGGTGTGCCTGGGATTCCCTTTGATGACTATGGATGGACCTAGAGGGGTAAGTGCTTACTATTAAAAAACAGAACTTGTTAAATCAAGGGAAACTCGAGGCAAAGTTTCCAGGAAGAAAAATTAATGCAGTTCTATATTCATTAATATACTCTTAATTTCTTTTCATATATCAGGGGACACACAGCCATAGTAGTTACTATGTAGGTTATAGGCCTCCTTTAGGTGATGGACACTGGCACGCCCTAAGACAAGAAGTGAACTCCCTATATAACCCCTCCCACCACTGGGAGTACCTCAGTTTTTTCATCAGTGTCTAAGGTGTGGTCACGAGTGAAGATGTGCTGTGCTGAGCCACTGGAGCAATCCTTGCTGGGGCTAACCATGCTGACCGGATCCATTCAAAGTGTCCTTTTTTGGGCCAAATTGAATGGTACCTGGGCCTCGTGTCCGAAGAAACGAGGTTTTGCCTGCGAATGCTTCTCTTTTTAGAGAGCCATACCCTGGGATCCAGTACTTTTTGGTAGTAAGGCCATATGGTTTTACTGGCAGGGTGCTGTTGCAGGTCCAGGATTGTGGGTTACCTCTAGGTTCCCCTGCTCCTGAAGGTTTACGGAGCCCACCGTGAAGGGTGAAGATTGGGTCTGTTGGTTTACCACAGAAAACCCTGCGGATGGGAAGGTAAGTGGAGTTTTCTAAGAAATATTTTCTTATGAATGTCTCCTTTAAGTAAATAATGTTGTCATGCCTATGTGTCACCACTGGGGGCTGTATTAAGCACTCACCGCCACATGCTGGAAACAGCACTCTGTCAGGAGTCGTTCACTTCCTCTTTCTCCTCTGTCCAAAGCAGCAGGAAGGTCTTCTAAAAGATCTGGAAGATACTAATATATCCTCTTCCGAGGATCCTAATATGGAGGGCGTAGTCTCACAAGACAGTTTGCTGGTACACTCCCTTACTAAATTGGTTCGCTCAAACTTTTTGCTGCCTGTAGTGCAGTCTATTGATGAGCCCACCTCTGGTTTGGGTTCACTAAAGCCTCCCCCATCTGGGGATGCTTTTCCTATCTATTCATGGCTAAAAAAGCTGATGTATTCAGAGTGGAAACACCCGGATAAGCAGTTTTTTCCTCTAAAAAAAGTTTTCTACACTTTATCCTATGGAGGAGGAATTCTACAAGTATAAATGGGGGGAGGGTTCCAGCAATTGATGCTGCAATCGCCTTGGTGAATAAAAATCTCACTTGTCCGATAGACAATGCGCAGATGTTAAAGGATCCAACAGATAAAAAGTTGGAATTTCTTCTTAAGAGCAACATGTCTCTGGCAAGTTCAATAGCACAGCCGGTTCTTGCAGCAATTGGTGTATCTCAGTCCATAAAGGATCAGTTTGTAGAGATACTTAAGATTCTTATGCTAGGACTAGTGCATACACGCAGAGTCCTGTGGCTGAAGAATTGGTCAGCCGAAGCACCGTGTAAGAAGCTCTTGGCCAGTTTCCCATTTCATGGTGAACGGTTATTTGGAGACAGTCTAGATAAATAAGGATCTCTAATGGGAAAAGTTCTCTTTTACCGGTAAAGAAGAAGTTTAAACATTTCTCCTTTAAGCGTGCTTCCTCTCCAGTGCCAGGAGCATTTGACTCTAGGCAGTCTCGATGGCCTCCACCGTAAAGCTCAAGAGGAGCACCTCAGCGGCAGTCCCAGGGCCAAAAGAGGACTTGGGACAGAAAGCCCGCAAAACAAAATGCTAAAGCCTCCTTATGAAGGGGCGCCCCCGCTCGCTCGGATGGGGGGAAGGCTTCTGCAATTTTCAAAGATCTGGCAGGAACAATGTCAAGACAGATGGGTGGCTTCCTCAGTTTCTCTAGGTTACAAACTAGAGTTCCGAGAATTCCATCTCCTCGTTTTCTAAAATCAAATGTTTCCAGAGAAAAGGAAGTCTCTCTTTCTAGCTCTGGATCATCTCTTATCCCAGGAGGTGATATCAGAGGTTCCCTTAGAGGAACAGGGTTCAGGGTTTTATTCAAACCTTTTCACGGTTCCAAAACCAAACTGGGAGGTAAGACCCATTCTAAATCTCAAAGATCTGAACCGGCACTTAAATATCCGGTCCTTTCGCATGGAGTCAATCCGATCGGTTGTTTCCATTTTGCAAGGAGGGGAGTTTTTGGCATCGATCGATATCAAGGATGCATATCTCCACATGCCGATATTTCCCGCTCATCAAAAATTTCTACGCTTCGAGGTAGAAAATCGTAATTTTTAGTTTGTGGCTCTGCCATTCGGTCTAGCCACCGCGTGTGTTCACAAAGATCCTGGCACCTCCCTTAGCCAGGTTAAGGGCTCAGGACATAACTGTCGTAGCCTATTTAGACAATCTGCTTTTAGTAGATCAATCAGTCTCTGGTCTAAACCAAAGTTTAATCTCAGCTATAAGCTACCTGGAATTCCTAGGTTGGATACTCAACCTAGAACAGTCCTCCTTAAAACCATCAAGGAGATTACAGTACTTGGGGCTGGTCATAAATACCGTACAAAAGAAGGTATTCCTACCCCAGGCAAGAATCAGCTCCATAAAAGAACTGATTCAACTTGTCAAAGCAAAGAGAAATCCTTCCATTCGGCTGTGCATGAATTTGTTAGGGAAGATGGTGGCCTCCTTCGAGGCCGTCCCTTATGCGCAGTTTCATTCAAGGCTGCTACAAAATACCATTCTGTCGGCCTGGAACAAGATGGTTCAGGCTTTGGACTTTCCAATGCACTTATCCCCCGAGGTGCGTCAGAGCCTCAATTGGTGGTTGATATCCAGCAACCTCCAAAAGGGCAAATCCTTTTACCAGTATCCTGGAAAGTAGTAACAACGGATGCAGCCTTCTAGGCTGGGGAGCAGTCCTGGAAGAAGCTTCTGTCCAGAGGAAATGGTCCAAGTCAGAAAGGACCTTGCCCATCAACATTCTAGAGATTCGGGCAGTACGTCTGGCCCTAGAATCCTGGACGCTCAGGCTACGGAATTGTCCTGTGACTATTCAATCTGACAATGCCACGGCTGTGGCCTACATCAATCACCAGAGGGGCACGAGAAGTCGTGCAGCCCAAAAAGAGGTGAATCATGTTCTAGCTTGGGTAGAAAGCAACATTCCTTGCCTATCAGCGATTTTCATTCCAGGGATAGAAAATTGGCAGTCGGACTACTTGAATTGTTTTCGGGAGAATGGTCCCTTCCCCCCCGACATCTTTCTGTCAATATGTCAAAGATGGGGTATTCCGGACGTGGATCTGTTCGCGTCCAGATTCAACAACAAAGTCGACAACTTTGCGTCAAGGACGAGGGATCCGCTGGCGTGCGGAACAGACGCCTTGGTCTTCCCATGGGATCAATTTTCACTGATCTATGCATTTCCTCCGGAAATGCTACTTCTGCGCCTTCTCCGCAGGATCAAGCAGGAACAGAAGGAGGTGATTCTGGTGGCCCAGAAGATCTTGGTTTGCCGAGATCATAAAGATGGCGGTAGGAGTCCCTTGGACCCTGCCATTGTCGCCAGAGTTTCTCGCTCAAGGTCTGGTATTCCATCCTACCTTACAGACGCTAAATTTAACGGTTTGGCTATTGAAACCCACATTCTAAAGGACCGTGGGTTAATCCCCCTTCAGTAGTGTCTACTTTGGTTAATGCTAGGAAGCCAGCCTCCAGAGTCATTTACTATAGAGTCTGGAAGGCATATATTTCCTGGTGTGGATCCAGGGGTTGGCACTCCAGGAAGTATGTCATAGGTAGGATCCTTAAATTCCTGCAAATGGGATTGGAAATGAAGCTGACCTTGAGTACTATCAACAGCCAGGTCTCGGCCTTATCAGTATTTTTTCAACGGCCTCTTGCTTCTCACTCTCTGGTGCGTAGCTTTATTCAGGGGGTAACACGAATTAATCCCCCTGTCGGGGCACCTCTAAATCCTTGGGATTTGAAGTTAGTCTTGTTGGCTTTACAGAATCAGCCTTTTGAGCCTATACGGGCAATTCCCTTGGTTCTTTGGACAAGAAAAATAGTCTTTTTGGTTGCCATATTCTCTGCCAGAATTGTATCGGAATTGGCGGCTCTGTCTTGTTAAGAGCCATATTTGATCATGCATAAGGATAAGGTGGTATTGCAGCCTCATCCTGAATTCCTACCCAAGGTGGTGACAGGTTTTCATTTGAAACAGGATATTATTCTGCCTTCTTTCTTCCCAGAGCCTCAGTCTAGGGAAGAGAAGGCACTACGTTCCCTTGATGTAGTAAGAGCGGTCAAGGCCTATTTAAAGGAGACCGTTCAGGTTCGCAAAACAGATGTTTTGTTTGTACTGCCAGAAGGTCCTAAAAGAGGACAAGCAGCATCAAAATCTACTATTTCCAAATGGATTTGTCAAGTGATTGTTCAAGCTTATGGTCTAAAGAAGAAAATTCCTCCCTTTTCATGTTAAAGCGCACTCCACCAGGGCTGTTAGTGCCTCTTGGGCGGTGCATCACCAGGCCTCTATGGCTCAGATCTGCAAGGCCGCAACTCAGTCCATACATTTACTAGATTCTATCAAATCGATGTTTAAAGGTCATGAGGATATTGCCTTTGGGTGTAGTGTGCTGTAGGCTGCAGTATAAGTCCTCTAGCCTCTTAATGCCCTACTTTTTTTTGTTGTGTCTCCCTCCCTTCAGTTGCCATTGCTATGGGACATCCCACATAGTAACTACTATGGCTCTGTGTCCCCGATGTATGAAAATAAAACAGGATTTTTGGGGCAGCTTACCTGTAAAATCCTTTTCTTTGAAGTACATCAGGGGACACAGAGGTCCCTCCCTTCTTGGAATACACGTGTATTGCTTGGCTACAAAACTGAGGTACTCCCAGTAGTGGGAGGGGTTATATAGGGAGTGCACTTCTTGTCTTAGGGCGTGCCAGTGTCCATCACCTAAAGATGGCCTATAACCCACATAGTAACTACTATGGCTCTGTGTCCCCTGCTGTACTTCAAAGAAAAGGATTTTACAGGTAAGCTGCCTCCAAAAATCCTGTTTTTTGTTTTAATGCAAACAAGTACCTTAAAGGCCAGCTTCGCCTTTAGCAACATGTTACACCCATATTTGGGGTATAACACATTGCTAAGTATTTCCACGCATCCTCCATCCCTCAGCCACTTTTACTTTTAAAATCGGCTCTTTGCCCACAAAGCCGAATCATTCAAGTCCTGTCTGCCACCACAGCAGACAGACTTGTAATTCTCAATGGAATAGGAGACCAGCACACTCATAGTCTATTGACTCTTCCTCCAACCTTCTGACTGAAAGGCTGTGCAAAGGAACAGGCAAGGAGGTTTGGAGGATGAGTCTGCAGGAGCCTGACATTGCATTTGTGATCCACTGATTGTGGATGCAATGCTTTGCAGGTTCTTGTAGGAAAAACAATTAAATGCACATTTTTCCTGTTACTAGTTTTAATTTCACCTGGTATTATCCTCTTGTAGTCCTTAAACAGAGCTCAGACTGGGGAAGAAGCCAATTAGTTGTGCTGCAGTGCAAGGAGCATGCTAATGGAAGGATAGAGTAGGGTGACAGTGGAGAGCCTTTCAGTCTAATGCTTCTACTTTTACTATTCAGTCACAGTAATGGGGAGGGGCAAGACCTGTATTTGTTAATGGACTGTAGCAGAGAAAAGTCAGGACTGTGCTGTGTGACAGAGCTGTGCAAATCACAGAACCGGATGGACAGGAATTGGAAATCCTTTAGCAGATATAAAAAGTGGATATAAAAAGTCTACACACCCCTGTTAAAATGTCAGGTTTCTGTGATTTAAAAAGTGACGCAAAGATAAATTCAGAAATGTTCGACCTTTTTAATGTGACCTATAAAACTATAACTCAATTGAAAAACAAACTGAACTCTTTTGGGGGGGTAAAAATAAAAAACGAAATAATGTGGTTGCGTAAGTGTGCACACCCACCTAATAACTGGGGATGTAGCTGTGTTCAGAATTAAGCAATCACAATCAAACTCATGTTAAAGAGGAGTCGGTACACACCTGCCATCATTTAAGTGCCTCTGATTAACCCTGTTCTAGTAGGTCTTTCCTGACATTTTCTTAGTCGCATCCTACAGCACAAAACATGGTCCGCAGAGAGCTTCCAAAGCATCAGAGGAATCTCATTGTTAAAAGGTAGCAGTCAGATGAAGGGTACAAACGAATTTCCAAGGCATTAGATATACCATGGAACACAGCGAAGACCGTCATCGAGTGGAGAAAATATGGCACAACAGTGACATTACCCAGAACTGGACGTTCCTCCAAAATTGATGAAAAGACAAGAAGAAAACTGGTCAGGAAGGCTGTCAAGAGGCCTACAGCAACATTAAAGGAGCTGCAGAATACCTGGCAAGTACTGGCTGTGTGGTACATGTGACAACAATCTCCTGTATTCTTCATATATCTGGGATATGGGGTAGAGTGGCAAGACTGAAGTCTTTTCTTAGGAAGAAAAACATCTAAGCCCTGCTAAATTTTGCAAAAACGCACTGAAGTCTCCTAAAAGCATGTGGGAAAATGTTTTGTGGTCTCAGATGAAAACAAGGTTGAACTTTTTGGCCATAATTCCAAAAGATATGTTTGGTGCAAAAACAACACTGCACATCACCAAAAGAACACCATACCCACCCTGAAGCATGGTGGTGGCAGCATCATGCTTTGGGGCTGTTTTTTCTTCAGCTGGCACAGGGGCCTTTGTCAAGGTAGAGGGAATTATGAACAGTTCCAGATACCAGTCAATATTGACACAAAACCTTCACGCTTGTGCTAGAAAGCTGAACATGAAGAGGAACTTCATCTTTCAGCATGATCACGACCCAAAGCATACATCCAAATCCACAAAGGAATGGCTTCACCTGAAGAAGATATAAAGTTTTGGAATGGCCCAGCCAGAGCCCAGACCTGAATCCGATTGAAAATCTGTGGGGTGATCTAAAGAGGGTTGTGCACGGGAGATGTCCTCGCAATATGACGGATTTGGAGTGTTTTTGCAAATAAGAGTGGGCAAATATTGCCAAGTCAAGATGTGTCATGCTGATAGAATCCTACCCGAAAAGACTTGAGTGCTGTAATGAAATCAATAGGTGCTTCAACAAAGTATTCGTTTTAAGGGTGTGCACACCTATGCAACCATATTATTTTAATTTTACTTCCCTCCATCTAAACGATTTCAGTTTGTTGTTCAACTGAGTTGTACAGTTTATAGGTCACATTAAAGGTGGAAAAAGTTCTGAAATTATTTCTTTGTCTCATTTTTTTTTTACATCACAGAAACCTGACATTTTAATAGGTGTGTGTAGACTTTTTATATCCTCTGTATATGTAATTTTTGTTTAGCTGGTTTAACCACTTCAGCCCCAGAAGGGTTTACCCCCTTCCTGACCAGAGCACTTTTTACAATTTGGCACTGTGTCACTTTAAAGTGGAGTTCCACCCAAAAGTGGAACTTCCACTCATTAGATTCCTCCCCCCCTCCGGTGACACAGTTGGCACCTTTCAGGGGGGAGGGGGGTACAGATACCTGTATATTACAAGTATCTGTACCCACTTCCGGCGTAGATAGCCGCAGAATCTGCGGGTATTTACGCCACATCCTGTCCCCCCCCCCCCCCGCTGCCTGCTGGGAAACACACGGGTCCCAGAGGCAGCAGGGACCATTCGTATTGCGCTGCGCGACTCGCGCATGCGCAGTAGGGAACCGGGAAGTGAAGCCGCACGGCTTCACTTCCTGATTCCCTTACCGAAGATGGAGGCCGCAGCACCCGAGGACGGAGAGACGCTTCGGCCTCGGGTGCCGACATCGCGGGCGCCCTGGACAGGTAAGTGTCCATGTTTTAAAAGTCAGCAGCTGCAGTATTTGTAGCTGCTGACTTTTAAAAAAATTTTTTTTCGGTGCCGCTCCGCTTTAACTGCTAATTGCGCGGTCATGCAATGCTGTACCCAAACGAAATTTGCGTCCTTTTGTTCCCACAAATAGAGCTTTCTTTTGATGGTATTTGATCACCACCTTTTATTTTTTGCGCTTTAAACGGAAAAAGACCAATAATTTTGAAAAAAAAAAAAACGGTATTTTCTATTTTTTGTTATAAAAAAAAATCCAATAAACTCAATTTTAGTCATACATTTAGTCTAAAATGTATTCAGCCACATGTCTTTGTCTCTGTTATAGTGTCTACAAACTAGGGTACATTTTCTGGAATTTACAGAGCTTTTAGTTTATGACTGCCCATCTCATTTCTTGAGGTGCTAAAATGGCAGGGCAGTACAAACCCCCCCCCAAATGACCCCATTTTGGAAAGTAGACACCCCAAGGAAATTGCTAAGAGGCATGTTGAGCCCATTGAATATAAATTTTTTTGTCCCAAGTGATTGAATAATGACAAAAAAAAAAAAATTACAAAAAGTTGTCACTAAATGATATATTGCTCACACAGGCCATGGGCATATGTGGAATTGCACCCCAAAATACATTTAGCTGCTTCTCCTGAGTATGGGGATACCACATGTGTGGGACTTTTTGGGAGCCTAGCCGCGTACGGGGCCCCGAAAACCAAGCACCGCCTTCAGGATTTCTAAGGGCGTAAATTTTTGATTTCACTCCTCACTACCGATCAGTTTTGAAGGCCATAAAATGCCAGGACAGTACAAACCCAACCACCCCCCCCCCCCCAATGACCCCATTTTGGAAAGTAGACATCCTAAGATATTTGCTGAGAGGCATGTTGAGTCCATGGAATATTTTATATTTTGCCACAAGTTGCGGGAAAATGACAAACTTTTTTTTTTTTTTTTTTACACAAAGTTGTCACTAAATGATATATTGCTCAAACATGCCATGGGCATATGTGGAATTGAACCCCAAAATACATTTTGCTGCTTCTCCTGAGTATGGGGATACCACATGTGTGGGACTTTTGGGAGCCTAGCTGCGCACGGGGCACCGAAAACCAATCACCGCCTTCAGGATTTCTAAGGGCGTAAATTTTTGTATTTCACTCCGCACTACCGATCACAGTTTCGAAGGCCATAAAGATGGCACAAAAGCCCCCCAAATGACCCCATTTTGGAAAGTAGACACCCCAAGCTATTTGAGAGGCATGGTGAGTATTTTGCAGCTCTCATTTGTTTTTGAAAATGAAAGAAAAAAAAAAATGTAGTGTCTACTTTCCAAAATGGGGTCAATTGGGGGGGGGGGTTGTGCCATCTGGGCATTCCATGGCCTCCAAAACTGTGATAGGCAGTGAGGAGTGAAATCAAAAATTTACACCATTATGCCGCGTACACACGATCGGACTTTACGGCATACTTGGTCCGGCATACCGGATTTTGTCGGACAATTCGATCATGTGTGGGCTCCAGCGGACTTTGTTTTTTCTCAAAAGTTTGACGGACTTAGATTTGAAACATGTTTTCAAATCTATCCGACGGACTCGAGTCCGGTCGAAAAGTCCGCTCGTCTGTATGCTAGTACGACGGACAAAAAACGACGCTAGGGCAGCTATTGGCTACTGGCTATCAACTTCCTTGTTTTAGTCCGGTTGTACGTCATCACATACGAATCCGTCGGACTTTGGTTGATCTTGTGTAGGCAAGTCCGTCGTAAAGTCCGCCGGGCAAAGTATGCCGTAAAGTCCGATCGTGTGTACGCGGCATTAGAAACCCTGAAGGCGGTGCTTGGTTTTTGAGGTCCCGTATGCGGCTAGGCTCCCAAAAAGTCTCACACATGTGGCAACCCCGTACTCGGGAGAAGCAACAGAATGTATTTTGGGGTGTAATTTCACATATTCCCATGGCATGTTTGAGCAATATGTGATTTAGTGACAACTTTGTGGAGGAAAGAAGGAAAAAAACAATAAGGGGAGGAGGCTAAGAAAAAAAGGAGAAAGCGCACATATATTTACAAAATAATCCCCCAAAAAAATCAAAAATAGACAATAATTCATATAGTGACATTGGAATCCATATATACACAGAACTCACTATATAACAACAGCGGTTTCGACACAGAATGATATGCTATCTAAAGTTTTTTAATTTTTATAAGCAAATTCACCTTGTGGATTCAAAGGCCAAAATTCAGGGGAAGTAGAGAAAGGGGGTATAAAGGGTGTACCTAGATGTAGAGACTTGTTGACCAAAAAGGGAGAGGAAAAGAGGGGGGGGGGGTGTAGGGGAAGACAGAAGGGGGAATAGAGGACAAGAAGAGGAAGCAGTAGGAAAGGAAGAATAGGGGAAGGAGAGTAGAACAGGGGGAAAGAAAATATCCTGTAGACAGAGATACCTCTTGCAGAAAGGGTTTATAACTTAATTTTTCATTTAGTCCAGGAAAAAATGAATCCAACGAGATTCTTAACTGTAAAAGTTTTTGGTCACTACTTCCTTTTCTAACATCAGTGAGAATATGTTCTAATGCCATACATTTTATGTTGTGCAAACTGAAATAATGAAATAAGCCAACATGGCGACTAATTGGGGTTTCCATTTTACGTTTTGTATTAGACATGATCCTTGATTTGCTTCAGAAAGGGGCATTTAGTTTTAACAAAAAAACAATTGCATGTACATTTCATTAAATATACTATTCCAGGGGTCTGACAAGTTACTATGTCTAATTCTATGAATTTGATTGTTGGGCAGTACTATCTCATTACTATTTGACTTGTCTCACTTGTTTATGTTGTTTTGTGTAAGAATTGATTATTCTCACTGACTGAGAAGTTGGTTTAATTTTTTCTTATAGATCAAAGTATCACATACATGAGCTTTGGCTCTATTAAAAGCTTTTTTTTAAAATGCTATGGGTTTACCTAGAGATGTAAAATTTCCAGAAATTTTGAAGTTGGGGAAAAAAAAAATTGAAAAAAAATGCTACTTTTAGCACTTTTTTGTCTTTTTAAGATTGAAAATCATTCTGTTACTTAACTAGCTTATTAAAAATATAGTGTAGCCAAACAATTATCACAAACAGAATTTACTTTTTTGTAATATTTGTAACAAATCTCCTGAACTGCTTACTGATTTTGCCTCCACAAAACAATTTTCAACACCAAAAGTAACAATTTTTCATATTTCCTCTCCACGGTATTAAATAAAAATAAAAACCCCATTCTCATAAAAAGAATTGAAGATGGGAGAAGTGTTAAGAAGAGAGTGGGACTAAGTTTCAATGGACATTTAATCAGAATAATTTTTTGAGCTGAAATTGTCAGTATCCGTCTCTTCTGCAGCTACTCGTTTTTTTGTCCGTCATCACAATTAGAAACTTCTAAAAACTTAAGGTGAACATCCTGTCCTAAAATATTTTATTCATCATGTTAAAATAAAATATTCCACAATTTTTTTTTTTCTTTTTTCAATTTTTTGAAAAAAAAACAAAAAAGCCTTCAGGGAAAAAAACGTGTTTTTTTCCGAATGTTTCCGTTTTTTTTCCGGGCCTTCACATCTCTAGGTTTACCCTCTCTTGCATAGACATGAATAAAGGCGATTTGCCTCAATTTGAAAGTCCTCATCTCATCTCTACTAGTTTTGCCTTAATCTAAGGTACTGACTGTAGGGAATACTGTGGACCAAAGATTGAGGATGGGAACTAGAGGCATGTAAAATGGTGTTGCCAACTTTCCTTGTGAGGATAAATCTCAGAAGATCCAACATAAACTCATTTGTATGTGTAGGCAGGTTGACCCCATTCACGCAATTGGTCTGCTACAACCCGTAATCCCAGCTCATGCCCGATTGTATTGTACAAACTCTCAACGTCAATGGCAACAAGCCAGGCATATTCAGGGACAAAAATGCCCTCTGTGATTTTAATAAGGTTGATGGTATCCTGTACATAGAACAACAATCTCACATGGGGACTCAGATATGTATCAATTAGGCTACTTGCAGTTTCAGTTAAGCATCCACATCCGGAAATGATGGGACGACCGGGGGGATGAGTTAAGGACTTGTGAAATTTAGGTAAAGCATAAAAAGTAGGAACCTTAGGTTCCTGAACATTTAGAAAGGTCCAAGGTTGCTTGTCAATCAAGTTTTTAGACTAGGCTTTGGTAATGATACTTCTGCATTCATTGCAGTAACAATCAATGACTGTTCGGGAAATTGGTCTATATCATTCCCGATTTTGAAGAATATGTAGACACGTGTTCATAATTTGCACAATCCATAACCACAAGGTTTCCACCCTTATCGGCTGGTTTGATTATTAAATCCACATTTTTTTGTAATGATTGTAGTGCCTTTCTATGAGGTGGAGAGAAATTGTCGGGACAAGACCTCGACCAAGTCATCTCTTCCACTTCTTTGGTAATTTGTTGCACGAAAGCCCAAATATTAGGATTGTTACCCAATGTGGGAAAGTTCTTTGATTTAGGTTTAAATAGTTGTGGAGGGGGGAAACATTTATTCGATGTAATTCGATCTCGTAATAGTGGAGAGTCAAGGGGTGAGTCAATAGACTCGCTAAACTCTCCTCCCACAATTCCATGAGTTCTTGAACCGCCTGAACCTCTCTAATTGTGAGTAGAGGAGACTAGATGGTCAATGTTCTGAGGCTTATGATATAAGACTTTAAACATTAATCGTCAAGCAAAAAGATAGATCTTTTTAATAATATCGAATCTGTCTGCATTTGCATCAGGACAGAAGGTTAAACCTAACTGTAAGACTTGAATTACCTCTGCAGTTAGTGCTTAAGATGACATATTTAGCATTTGAAATTGTGTTTCTCCATCAGGAGTTACATAGTGAGAGTTTCAGGGGTCGCTAGATTTCGGGACTCCGGAGTTAGTTGTGGTAAAAAAAAAATAGAGGCCACCTGTAGGGTCAGTTTTAGTAGGTATTGACATAGTAGTCACTTACCTTAGTGGACGTTATTGTCTGTGCTAGTGTTGAAGAGAAAGAAAAAGGAGCAGATAAAGAGCCCGCTTATGAGGAGTGTTTAGTCGTTGTTGTGAGTTTTTTGGATGAACCACTGGTGATTCACGTTCATGCACAAGGCTTTCTATAAATGGCTGAACAGCGTTCACCCTAACATGTTTTCGTTTCCAGAGTGGGATGATGTACCGCTGCTTGAACACAGCACTGTATACTTTATGTAGCTGATGCTACGTACATTTCATACAGCACTCCCAGCGGGCACATCTGTTAGTCAAGGAAATAGCTTGTTTGTGCCAACTTGACCCAAAGGAGCTATTTAAGGTCATAGTAAGCCTGCAGTTCTACTTAAAGTATGCTTCTTTATATTGTAAAGACAATGTGTGTCTTAATGCATTTTCTAATCAAGGCCCCATTCACACCTGCGCGTTTGTGATCGTGGGCAGAATCGCTTCGATTCCAAAACTCTCTTCAAAACTGACAAATCTCACTACGCTTGTTTAAGTGCCATTTATTTTCAGTGGCTCCTAAACGCGGATGCGATTCTGCCACGATTGTCACATGATAAATTGCGCTGCAATTGCTTCAAGCCACGTCGCTCAAAGAAAGTG
This sequence comes from Aquarana catesbeiana, assembly GCF_042186555.1. Taxonomy (NCBI): domain Eukaryota; kingdom Metazoa; phylum Chordata; class Amphibia; order Anura; family Ranidae; genus Aquarana; species Aquarana catesbeiana. The sequence goes on along the minus strand of NC_133326.1, from coordinate 599,507,803 downwards.
AGAGTGTGAAGATGCAGTTGCTGCTACTGACGACTCCTGTCTTGACCCCCCTAATAAGTAGAAAAAATGGGACTATTCCGGTACTCAAATATTGATGTATCGTAATTGGTGTAAGGATAAGTTTAAAAAACCTTATAAAAATATATAAATTTTAATCAAAACAGAATAAAATTACAGTTACAATTACAATTGCAATTATAGACAATATCACTCCATATCATCATAAAAGGGAAATACCACACAAACAAAACAGGTGAATTCCGCAAAATTTGGATGAGAAGTATATGTGGAGCTTTAAATCTCGACCGGTTCCGAGGTTAAACACCGCTTCCTCAGGAGAAGCAATCTAGAACATGATGTAACATAGTTTAGCATATACAGGCAAATACAAAAATTACAAGAAATCATTGCAGCAACATTTTTTACCAAAAATAATCAAATACATCATACACGTATAATAAAAATAAGGACAAGCTCACCCAGTCAGGCGGTTTCCTTAAGTATGCAGAACCCAATAAAAATCCCCCCGCAGCGGACACAGGGGATGACAGACAGCCTCTGATGGATAAGAGTATAATTAACCAAACTGTAAGCATCTTAGTGCCAGTGGGATCCTAAAGGGGTGTGCCATAGCCGTAAGATTGTAAAGAGCCTTCAGTGGTTGTATAGAGGATAAATCTAAAGTCCAAGGAAATAGGGGGGGGTGGAGGGGGGTAGGGAAAGGAGGAGGAGGGGGGGAGGGGTAGGGAAAGGAGGAGGAGGAAAGGGGGGGGAAGGAAGGGGGGGGAGACCCAGTGACGTCAGAGGCCGCTCACGTTGGCGTGCCCTGACTTCCGGGTTGGGGAGCTCAAATGGCGGCCACTCCGGCCTCTATTTGAGCCTGACAGCCTCCTGACACAGAGCTGTGTTTTGCTTCCTTCCCTAACAGGTCAGTTTACCACTCCTCTTATTTGACTGCTATACTCTTGTCCACTGTGTACTGTCTTTCTCCATACATCCAAATCTTGCTTCCTTCATGTTACTATTATGCTTACCCAGTACACTGGTTTGGTTTCAATGTAAGACTAAACTGATATTGCCCTGTAGCTTTAGCTGGGCTGTACTATTATCATCTTTACTGCCTGTCATTGTACTTTCCATTCCTTACATATATCCTAGCAGGCTTGTTAGCTATGGGATCTATGTGTGCAACACTCTTTGCCCTACATTCCAATTACTAGCCTTTCCTTATATATCATTATACATATATGTATATTAGTAGTTTATTTAGACGTTTACAATTTTTTCCTAGTTGGATTGGCTTTAATATGATGCGCCCATTAGCCTGCTAATTTGGGAGTCTGAAGCAGTACTTTTGATGGCTTTATATGATCACCTCTACCTACAATTTCTATAAGTGGAACTCCTGCAACCTATCTAGCTCATGCGTCTTACAGTAATCAATACATAGTTGGTGAGTGCTAGCGCCTGTTACCAGTGTGTAGCCCTGTTTTTAATTATCATTTTGAGCCCTTAGTATCCCTTCCTTCCTTTGGTGGTGGTCTGGTTAGTCTATCTCTTGTCCTTTCCCTTTTCCTCCCCCCCTTCCCCCTCCCTCTCCCTCCCCCTCCCCCTTCCCTCCTCCCCTTACCCCTCCCCCCCCCCCTTTCCTCCTCCTCCTTTCCCTACCCCTCCCCCCCCCCATTTCCTTGGAGTTTAGATTTATCCTCTATACAACCACTGAAGGCTCTTTACAATCTTACGGCTATGGCACACCCCTTTAGGATCCCACTGGCACTGAGATGCTTACAGTTTGGTTAATTATACTCTTATCCATCAGAGGCTGTCTGTCATCCCCTGTGTCCGCCGCGGGGGGATTTTTATTGGGTTCTGCATACTTATGGAAACCGCCTGACTGGGTGAGCTTGTCCTTATTTTTATTATACGTGTATGATGTATTTGATTATTTTTGGTAAACAATGTTGCTGCAATGATTTCTTGTAATTTTTGTGTTTGCCTATATATGCTAAAACTATGTTACATCATGTTCTAGATTGCTTCCCCTGAGGAAGCGGTGTTTAACCGCAAAACCGGTCGAGATTTAAAGCTCCACATACACTTCTCATCCAAATTTTGCGGAATCCACCTGTTTTGTTTGTGTGGTATTTCCCTTTTATGATAATATGGAGTGATGTCTATAATTGTAACTGTAATTTTATTCTGTTGTTTTGATTAAAATGTATATATTTTTATAAGGTTTTTTAACTTATCCTTACACCAATTACGATACATCAATATTTGAGTACCGGAATAGTCCCATTTTCCCTACTTATTAGGGGGGTCAAGACAGGAGTCGTCAGTAGCAGCGACTGCGTCTTCACACTCTCACTTTCTTTAATCATGACGTTTCGGGATGATGGTACCTTTTATCTACTATTAACTATTTTGTAACTTAGGCCGCGATATATTTTTCCACGTCGCTCAAAGCTTGTTGCTCAAAAAAGAGCAGGAGCTTCTTTTGGGCGACAAGCTTTGCGCAATGCAGTTTGCTGATTGGACTTTAACCACCTCAATACTGAGCACTTTTTCCCCCTTCCTTCCCAGACCAATTTTCAGCTTTCAGCGCTCGCACTCTTTGAATGACAATTGCGCGGTCATGCTACACTGTATCCAAATTAAATTTTTATCATTTTGTTCACACAAATAGAGCTTTCTTTTGTTGCTATTTATTCACCACTTGGTATTTAATTTTTCCCATAGTGTCTTTCAGGACAGCCACCTATCAGAGACCTCAGCTCCTCCCTTTTCAGGAAACACCGCCCAGCCCAGAATTAAAAGCATGCTTCCCTACCAGCTCCTCAGTTCTGGTGTTTCCTCTGGCAGGGAGACACCACAGGGAACTGTGGCCAAGACAGCCAGGGAGGCTGAGGCCTGTATGTCTGGGAAGGAGTCAGAGGTCTCTGAAGACTAGTGGCGATGCTATGCCTCGGGGAGAGGTTACCTAGCAGCCACACTGTTTTTTTTTGTTTTTTTTTTATTGCCACCCCAGCTTCTCCGAAGGTTGTATCATGGGAAGCTCTGGGAGCCCGCTTTCAGGTTCTCAGTGGAGGCTCATGTGATCAGGAGGGCCAATCGCAGAGCCCTCCTGCCGATCCAACATGCGCTGTGTCCGGGTGACATGCGGCTGCGCGATCCCACTCCTGAGGGAAGTTCAGTAACTTGTCCACGCAGAAAGAGACCACCCGGCCGTTTATGTGCAGTGGCCGGGTAGGAAGTAGTTAAGAAATAATGCTCTAAGGTATAAGAGTCTGTTTTGGTTTTTTTTTTTGTTTTTTTTTTTTTTTTATAAGTCATTTTTAAGCTATACGATTCTTTATATTGTATTACTGTTAAGAAAACAAATAGTGTAGCGCTGTAAAAATCATAATGAAATAAACTAAACTTGATGCAAGTCAGAATGGGTAATATACCCAAATACACCTAATAAAATATAAACCTAAATGATAGTCCGTGCATGTAATTGATTAAATGTCCGTGAAGGTCAAATATGCAAAAAAATGTCAAATGTTCAAAAAAAGTTCAAAATATTCAAAAAAATAAAACAAACTTCATATAAATATCCAAACAGTGACTGAGATGTGTGGCTAGAGTGAAGGGAACCACCGCCGATAAACAGAAGGCTTACCAAAACGTTTGAACCCAAAAGAACATACGCTAAATGGGTCAAACAAGCTGTGTTGTGTGAACAACCCCAGACGATATCTATGGAGGCGAAACACGTCGGCAAGGACTCCACTGCCACCATTTGATTTTAAAAAGCGCTTGTTTTATCTACCCAATGTAAGTTTTCTAGCTTCGTTAAATATATTTGCTATTTTAAACGGAATTATGCTATGTGGCCCTTTCTGTTCTCCTATATAACCACCCTCATCACATCCATGGATGTTTGACCACAGTCTCCCATGCAACTACCTTGTAAGGACATCCTCGATCTTGTGGACAGTTGGGTGTCCCCGGTCTAGCGATTTAGCGAAATTACAGCGTCCATCCATCACTGTTGTTCACACAACACAGCTTGTTTAACCCATTGAGCGTATGTTCTTTTGGGTTCAAACATTTTGGTAAGCCTTCTGTTTATCGGTGGTGGTTCCCTTCACTCTAGCCACACATCTCAATCACTGTTTGGATATTAATATGAAGTTTTTTGAACTCTTTTTGAACATTTGACATTTTTTTTGAATATTTGACCTTCACGGACATTTAATCACTTACATGCACGGACTATTATTTATGTTTATATTTTATTAAGTGTATTTGGGTATATTACCCATTCTGACTTGCATCACGTTTAGTTTATTTCATTACGATTTTTAGAAAGCTACACTATTTTTTTTCTTATTTGTTTTGCTATATCTAATTGTTGTGTTAGCTGCTATTACTAAGGGCAGCACAGAATTATTTTTTACACTATTATATTTTATTACTATGGCTGATGGTAAAGAGCGTTTTGTTTTTATTTTTTGCCAAAATTGAAGCTGGCTATAAAGTTAAAATGCTTGCTTCTTCAGGATGTTGATGACCCTCTCATTGATATGAAGACCCCAGTACTTTTTGTTATTGGTCAGAATTCACTTCAGTGTCATCCAGAAGCAATGGAAGATTTTCGAGAGAAGCTAAGAGCTGATAACAGTCTTGTTATTGTTGGAGGAGCTGATGATAATCTTCGGTAAGAATCAAAAAGACTTTTAATGCTTTGTTCTTGCTGAGCTATTTTCATGTTTGTCATGCAGTTATTTTCAGTGATCGTATTCCATCTATTGGCAAATGTTTGCGGGACATGTACTTTTACTGATGCTATTAGGCACCACTCTTGCTCGAAATCTGTGCATGACAATAGTGACTTCTCTGCAGCAAACTATTGACTGAAGTTTTATATTGTGTTTTCTTCATTCTTGAATTAGAGCTTCAAGATTTAAGTGCATCTTTGTTTAGTGAGATAAGTAAAATTGTTTGTGCTACTTTCTGTCTCTCCTCTCACAGGCTGAGAGACAGTAGCAGGAGCCACTGACCCCCGTTGCTGCCATCTTGTGAGGAGGGATTGGGGCCAAGCTGCACTGTGTGTGTCAACAGACACACACAGCCTTGCTTAGCAGCGCGCCCGCACAAGTGCTCCCATAGCAAGCAGCCAAGAGCACCAGTGGGGGACCCCAGAAGGGGAGATTGGTATCTGCTCTGTGAAAAAACATTGCACAAAGCAGGTAAATATGATATTGTTTTAAAAAAAAAAATTATAATTTTACAATCGCTTTATGGGTAGATTTACATGTGCATCTAAATCTCCCTTTAAACAGAAGCCCAATCTGTGTTCAGAGGCTACTGACAAGCGGTGAGGAAGCGATGTGACACCACCTCACTGTGTTTTAACCCCATTTTTGCAGACAAAAGCACTGACAGCTCTGCAGGAGACCTGCATGGCATCAGTAATCTGCTGATCGCTAATGCAATGCTTTACCAAAACAAAAAATAATAAATGCACATTTACCTGCAAAAAAAATGTGCATTTATTATTTTTTGTCAAAAGGTGAACTTATCCTTTTAAATCAATATTTTTTACTTTCTGCTATAAAACATATTCAATAAAAAAAATGTAAAAATCGAATTTCTTCATCAGTTTAGGCTAATATGTATTCTGCTACATATTTTTGGTAAAAAAAATCCCAATAAGCGTATATAGGTTTGCGCAAAAGTTACAGCGTCTACAAAATAGGGAATATATTCATGGCTTTTTAATTTTTTTACTTGTAATGGCGGCGATCAGCAATTTTTAGTGGGATTTCGGCGTACAAATTGGACACCTGACACTTTTATGGGAACCAGTGACATTATTACAGTGATCAGTGCTAAAAATATGCACTGACACATTATAGATGACACTGGCAGGGAAGAGGTTAACAGGGGCAATTGGAGGGTTAAGTCTGTTCCCTGTTTGTGCTTTCTTACTGTGGAGGGGATGGGCTCATTGCATGGACACAGTGATCCGTTTTCCCAATTAACAGTAACACAAGATCACAGTGTCCATGCCTGACAGCACGGCGCTCTGCCTTGTTTACATCTTGGCAGACCGCCGTTCTATCTATGTGTGGGCTCCCCCTGTGGCTAATCAGTGCGCCTGATCGCACCTCCGGCGAAGCGCACTCGCTAGAGGCTATTTAACAAAATCACGTATAGGTACTTGATTTTGCGCAATAGAGCCAACCTGCAGCAGCATATAGGCAGTCCGGCAACTGGTTAAATGAACAGGCAACTGGATCGTTTTTTTGGGGGGGGGGTTCTTTTTATGGTTACAACCGCTTTAGGAGATCTTTTGCAGACCAGTTCCTTTCAGCTGGCTACTTCTGGACATCGGAGTGTGATCCACACACAAAGGTGCATTTCAGATCTTACACTGCACATAGAAGATGTTGGAGGGGGGCACAGTGACATACTAGGCTACCTGTATGCTGAACATGCTATTTCTGATGCAGGTATCCTCTGGCAGTGACAGGGAGTGCTTTAATTATCCCATTAGACCTGTTCACCTGGGTTTAGGCCCTTCTTCCTTAAAGCTGGGCTCCAGCCTATCTTTCAGTCTTGCACAGTTGTACAGGGTCCTCTCTTGTACTGTAATTATTTACTCTGATTTTCCTGCACAATTGCGCTTCTCTCAATGTGCATTAGTTGCAGCAAGTCAGATAGAGCCAGTCTCATTTCCTTACAGGAGGATATCCAGCATCAGCTAACCCTTTCCTCTCCAGCCTGACTGTCCCTGGCCTGTCCGATTTCATTCATTAGATTTCAGTTCTTTCAATTATGGTGGATCATCATCATATTTGGGTCTTAACTGGGATGGCAAATGCAACCTGCCTGAACACCCACTCCTCCAACCATCTAGTAATTTTGTTATTTGCATAATGCCTCCCAAGAGCCAGCTCACTGCTTGCATTGGGGCTGAGCGCTCCTAAGCTGATCATAGATGGATCCAAATTCTGCCAGGTCAGCAAGGACTGGCCAAATTTCGATTCATCTAAGGCCATTCCCACTTAAAAGAAGTTGATCTAATAGTCGATTCTGTTGAACAGGAACGTTGGAAAATTTTTATTTGATCACCGGCTGCAGCCAGTAAGCTGCAGCACTGGTCAGTTTATTCTGACTGTGGAAGAGTCCTCACTGTCAGAATACAATAGTACAGCATGGAGGATTCCTCCATCCAACTTGTTTGTGGCTGATCAGCGAAAAAAAAGACCCATCTATGGGCAGCCTTATGTGGAGTACTGTGGCAGGGCGCTCTGATGTTTTTACAATGCTAGGTACAGCACTCTGCTGACCCCTCCCGCCAGTCATGATCTGCTAGCAAAGAGGCCCAGTGATGAGGTCACTGGATCTAAAAAGTAATATAATGAAAACAGGTTTTATTTAAAAATGTCATTAGCATGTTGATGGAGGAGAGAGGAACCAGGAAAGGCAAAATATAAGCAGATTAAACCTCAGCTTTAACTGTTTTTAGTAGGCTTTTGAAGAATGCCCTTCTGGTGCACTTCCCTGTTTGGTTTTACCCAGACAAATGTCCTTCATCATCCTGATAAGTGTCCTGTCTGTTGCTCAAGCAGGATTATTACAGAGCATTTTTTACTTCGGCAAGGTGTATGTCTGCCCTAGGGTTTTTTTTCCAATTGTACACCAGCCGTTTGGCCGACTTCTGTTGGACAACCATTCTGGAAAACCAGCAGCTGATCGGAGTGTTCTGGCTGGGGGGGGATGTATTAAAGGATGTAAGGGAAGGCTCCCCGCCTTAAGAATACAATAGCTCAGTGGGAGTGATTCCCCCATCCATCTTGAATGTGTGGATAGGGGAATTGGTTAATTTTTATTTTTTTTGTTCCACATGCTAGTTGAACGGAAAAAAAAATGAATCAATAGGGCCTGCCGAATTTTCACTGCCACTAACCACCAATGCAGGGGGGATCGTGGCAGTAAAAGTTAACCACCCCTTCCCCCACTTTGGTGATCATGGCAGTAACACTTAACTTCCTCATCATTGCTGTCAACGAGAGCAGCCAATTCTCTGGCTGTACCATTGCCAGCTCCATTGTGCATGCTCTCTGCCAGTGGAAGCTGTTCAATTCCTCTTTTTTTCTCTACAAGCCACCCTAAGTGACTCTTTGCATCAGTCATGGGGGCAGCTCCAGGATTGCACATAGATACACACGTCCACCCTATCTCCCTCTCTCCCCACCGCGTCATAACTCTGTCATCAAGTAGGGCAGGTCTTCTTTTCCCTGCCGTACCTGACACATTACGCAAGCTTGTTCTGGGCCCTGTTATACATTGTGATTGGCAGAAACTCCTCCAGATAGCCTTGCTGCCAGTGTTTATCACATAATAGATACATATTTTTTTAGCACATCACCATAGCATCACCACTGTGCGAGCACAGGAAAAGTACTTCCGCTTCTAGTGTGATGTTTGTAGCTGCGTCACAGGATTATTCCTTGCTCTTCCTCCAGATATTGGAGTTCAAGGTAGGGAGTGATTGAGAGATGTCACATGACCACGGTATATGAACTCTTCTAGTAATTATTTTGCTGTGTTTTAACCACTTGCCGACCGCCTAACGCATATATACGTCGGCAGAATGGCACGGGCAGGCAGAATCACGTACCTGTACGTGATCTGCCTCCCGCGGGCGGGGGGTCCGATCGGACCCCCCCCCCCCCGGTGCCAGCGGCGGTCGGCATTTCACTGGGAGCGTTGGGAGGCGAGGGGGAGACCATCCGATCGTGGCCCCCTCCTCGCGATCGCTCCCAGCCAATCGGAATCCTATCCTGCCTGTGTGTAGTTTCACACAGGCAGAGGATGTGATGTCATCTCTCCTCGGCTCGGCAGTTTCCGTTCCAGCGCCGAGGAGAGAAGACATGTAAGTGCACAAAACACACACACACACACAGTAGAACATGCCAGGCACATAAAACACCCCCGACCCCCCCGATCGCCCCCCGATCCCCCCCCAACCACCCCCCCAACCACCCCCCCGTCACAAACTGACACCAAGCAGTATTTTTTTTTCTGATTACTGATTGGTGTCAGTTTGTGACAGTTACAGTGTTAGGGCAGTGAGTGGTAGCCCCCTTTAGGTCTAGGGTACCCCCCTAACCCCCCCTAATAAAGTTTTAACCCCTTGATCAACCCCTGTCACCAGTGTCACTAAGCGATCATTTTTCTGATCGCTGTATTAGTGTCGCTGGTGACGCTAGTTAGGGAGGTAAATATTTAGGTTCGCCGTCAGCGTTTTATAGCGTCAGGGACCCCCATATACTATCTAATAAATGTTTTAACCCCTTGATTGCCCCCTAGTTAACCCTTTCACCACTGATCACCGTATAACCGTTACGGGTGACGCTGGTTAGTTCGTTTATTTTTTATAGTGTCAGGGCACCCGCCGTTTATTACCGAATAAAGGTTTAGCCCCCTGATCGCCCGGCGGTGATATGCGTCGCCCCAGGCAGCGTCAGATTAGCGCCAGTACCGCTAACACCCACGCACGGAGCATACGCCTCCCTTAGTGGTATAGTATCTGAACGGATCAATATCTGATCCGATCAGATCTATACTAGCGTCCCCAGCAGTTTAGGGTTCCCAAAAACGCAGTGTTAGCGGGATCAGCCCAGATACCTGTTAGCACCTGCGTTTTGCCCCTCCGCCCAGCCCACCCAAGTGCAGTATCAATCGATCACTGTCACTTACAAAACACTAAACGCATAACTGCAGCGTTCGCAGAGTCAGGCCTGATCCCTGCGATCGCTAACAGTTTTTTTGGTAGCGTTTTGGTGAACTGGCAAGCACCAGCCCCAGGCAGCGTCAGGTTAGCGCCAGTACCGCTAACACCCAAGCACGCACCGTACACCTCCCTTAGTGGTATAGTATCTGAACGGATCAATATCTGATCCGATCAGATCTATACTAGCGTCCCCAGCAGTTTAGGGTTCCCAAACACGCAGTGTTAGCGGGATCAGCCCAGATACCTGTTAGCACCTGCGTTTTGCCCCTCCGCCCGGCCCAGCCCAGCCCACCCAAGTGCAGTATCAATCGATCACTGTCACTTACAAAACACTAAACGCATAACTGCAGCGTTCGCAGAGTCAGGCCTGATCCCTGCGATCGCTAACAGTTTTTTTGGTAGCGTTTTGGTGAACTGGCAAGCACCAGCCCCAGGCAGCGTCAGGTTAGCGCCAGTACCGCTAACACGCACGCACGCACCGTACACCTCCCTTAGTGGTATAGTATCTGATCGGATCAATATCTGATCCGATCAGATCTATACTAGCGTCCCCAGCAGTTTAGGGTTCCCACAAACGCAGTGTTAGCGGGATCAGCCCAGATACCTGCTAGCACCTGCGTTTTGCCCCTCCGCCCGGCCCAGCCCACCCAAGTGTATCGATCGATCACTGTCACTTACAAAACACTAAATGCATAACTGCAGCGTTCGCAGAGTCAGGCCTGATCCCTGCGATCGCTAACAGTTTTTTTGGTAGCGTTTTGGTGAACTGGCAAGCACTAGCGGCCTAGTACACCCCGGTCGTAGTCAAACCCGCACTGCAGTAACACTTGGTGACGTGGCGAGTCCCATAAGTGCAGTTCAAGCTGGTGAGGTGGCAAGCACAAGTAGTGTCCCGCTGCCACCAAAAAGACAAACACAGGCCCGTCGTGCCCATAATGCCCTTCCTGCTGCATTCGCCAATCCTAATTGGGAACCCACCACTTCTGCAGCGCCCGTACTTCCCCCATTCACATCCCCAACCAAATGCAGTCGGCTGCATGAGAGGCATTTTCTTTATGTCCTCCCGAGTACCCCTACCCAACGAACCCCCCAAAAAAGATGTCGTGTCTGCAGCAAGCGCGGATATAGGCGTGACACCCGCTATTATTGTCTTTCCTGTCCTGACAATCCTGGTCCTTGCATTGGTGAATGTTTTGAACGCTACCATTCACTAGTTGAGTATTAGCGTAGGGTACAGCATTGCACAGACTAGGCACACTTTCACAGGGTCTCCCAAGATGCCATCGCATTTTGAGAGACCCGAACCTGGAACCGGTTACAGTTATAAAAGTTACAGTTACAAAAAAAAGTGTAAAAAAAAAAAAAAAAACACAAAAATATAAAATAAAAAATAATAGTTTGTCGTTTTATTGTTCTCTCTCTCTCTCTATTCTCTCTATTGTTCTGCTCTTTTTTACTGTATTCTATTCTGCAATGTTTTATTGTTATTATGTTTTATCATGTTTGCTTTTCAGGTCTGCAATTTTTTATACTTTACCGTTTACTGTGCTTTATTGTTAACCATTTTTTTGTCTTCAGGTACGCCATTCACGACTTTGAGTGGTTATACCAGAATGATGCCTGCAGGTTTAGGTATCATCTTGGTATCATTCTTTTCAGCCAGCGGTCGGCTTTCATGTAAAAGCAATCCTAGCGGCTAATTAGCCTCTAGACTGCTTTTACAAGCAGTGGGAGGGAATGCCCCCCCCCCCCCACGTCTTCCGTGTTTTTCTCTGGCTCTCCTGTCTCAACAGGGAACCTGAGAATGCAGCCGGTGATTCAGCCAGCTGACCATAGAGCTGATCAGAGACCAGAGTGGCTCCAATCATCTCTATGGCCTAAGAAACCGGAAGCTACGAGCATTTTATGACTTAGATTTCGCCGGATGTAAACAGCGCCATTGGGAAATTGGGAAAGCATTTTATCACACCGATCTTGGTGTGGTCAGATGCTTTGAGGGCAGAGGAGAAATCTAGGGTCTAATAGACCCCAATTTTTTCAAAAAAGAGTACCTGTCACTACCTATTGCTATGATAGGGGATATTTACATTCCCTGAGATAAAAATGATTAAAAAAAAAAAAAAAAAAATGAAAGGAACAGTTTTAAAATAAGATAAAAAAAAAATAATAATAATAAAGAAAAAAAAAAAAAAAAAAGCACCCCTGTCCCCCCTGCTCTCGCACTAAGGCGAACGCAAGCGTCGGTCTGGCGTCAAATGTAAACAGCAATTGCACCATGCATGTGAGGTATCACCGCGAACGTCAGATCGAGGGCAGTAATTTTAGCAGTAGACCTCCTCTGTAAATCTAAAGTGGTAACCTGTAAAGGCTTTTAAAGGCTTTTAAAAATGTATTTAGTTTGTCGCCACTGCACGTTTGTGCGCAATTTTAAAGCATGTCATGTTTGGTATCCATGTACTCGGCCTAAGATCATCTTTTTTATTTCATCAAACATTTGGGCAATATAGTGTGTTTTAGTGCATTAAAATTTAAAAAAGTGTTTTTTCCCCAAAAAATGCGTTTGAAAAATCGCTGCGCAAATACTGTGTGAAAAAAAAAATGAAACACCCACCATTTTAATCTGTAGGGCATTTGCTTTAAAAAAATATATAATGTTTGGGGGTTCAAAGTAATTTTCTTGCAAAAAAAAATTATTTTTTTATGTAATCAAAAAGTGTCAGAAAGGGCTTTGTCTTCAAGTGGTTAGAAGAGTGGGTGATGTGTGACATAAGCTTCTAAATGTTGTGCATAAAATGCCAGGACAGTTCAAAACCCCCCCAAATGACCCCATTTTGGAAAGTAGACACCCCAAGCTATTTGCTGAGAGGCATGTCGAGTCCATGGAATATTTTATATTGTGACACAAGTTGCGGGAAAGAGACAATTTTTTATTTTTTATATTTTTTTTTGCGCAAAGTTGTCACTAAATGATATATTGCTCAAACATGCCATGGGAATATGTGAAAGGCAGTCATAAATTAAAGGCTGTGTAAATTCCAGAAAATGTACCCTAGTTTGTAGGCACTATAACTTTTGCGCAAACCAATAAATATACACTTATTGACATTTTTTTTACCAAAGACATGTGGCCGAATACATTTTGGCCTAAATGTATGACTAAAATTGAGTTTATTGGATTTTTTTTAGAACAAAAAGTAGAAAATATCATTTTTTTTCAAAATTTTCCATGTATAGCGCAAAAAATAAAAACGGCAGAGGTGATCAAATACCATCAAAAGAAAGCTCTATTTGTGGGAAGAAAAGGACGCAAATTTCATTTGGGTACAGCATTGCATGACTGCGCAATTAGCAGTTAAAGCGACGCAGTGCCGAATTGTAAAAAGTGCTCTGGTCAGGAAGGGGGTAAAACCTTCCGGGGCTGAAGTGGTTAAATATTTTAATTTTTATTGTGGTGAGAGGTTGGTTGCTAGGAAGTTGGTAATCAGGGTTTATTATTAATTTAATTATCCATAAATTGAATGACAGCCATTTGCATGGTAATATGTTATACTTTAAATGTTTGTTGCCCTAGAAAAAAAAAAAAGGATCCTGTTCCCTTAAAGCGTGTTATACAGCACAGTGCTTGTGCTGTGTAATTTGGCTTCCGGTATCACCTAAAATACCTGGCTGATCCTGCCTGGTCCCCCACATCCCCCCTGTAAACTGACTATGGTATACCGTGGCTGCTGAGCCCTGACACCACGGTCAGCTTACGTGCCTCCGTCATCTGCAGCCCTGCTCTCCTCTGTCCTCCTCCCCCTCCCCTCCCTGCCTGTCAGCTCCGTCCACTCCACGATCCTCCCCTCCTGGTGCAATCAAATCTATAATATAAGCCTGCCATGTGTCCCTGTGCCTTTGCTGTATAAAAAAGATGCAGATTTTATCGTATATCAGAGCGTCTCCCAGTGCTCACGTGACTCCTCGGCTCTCTCTCCTCTGTCCTCCCCGGCTGATGTCAGCGGCAGTGCTCGGCCCCGCCCACTATAGCTGTCAGCCAGGCAGAGGAGATAGCTGAAGTCACGTAGCGACAGGAGCTGCTCTGATATACGATATAATGGGCGATTTTTTTTTTTTTTTTTTTTTTTTTAATACAGCACAGGGGCACATAGCGTTATATAACAGAGAGGATGGCATGATCATCATATAGTGGGTTAACCACTTTAAAGGGGTTGTTAAGGCATTGTGTGCAATCACTTCCTGACCCTCTGCTAGGATAATCTGTAGTATATGATGTATGCCGTTTTGTAAAATTCATCTTCTTAATACCTTATTCCTTCTCCCCGATCATCGGTCGCACGACCGCCGTCGCTCTCTTCCTCCGATGTATGTACTAGGGAGGGAGGGGTCAAGATCTCCCTCTGATTGCCGGGCAGTCACGTGACATCACTCTGTAGTGCATACATCTAAGGAAGAGAGTGACGGGCGGTCACGTGACTCTGATCGGGGAGAAGGAAGAAGTTATTAAGAAGAAGAATTTTACAAAACGGCTTACAGTATATACTACAGGTAATCCTAGCAGAGGGGCTGGCAGTGATTGGGAGCAGTAATGTTTGCACTGCTCGGACCGGTGCTAGAAGGGGAGTGGAGGGGTGGCTCACACACAGAGCTGACAGGCAGGGAGGGGAAGGGGGAGGGGGAACACAGGAGAGGAGAGCTGCGGATGACGGAGGCACCTAAAATGACCATGGTGTCAGGGCTCAGCAGCCATGATTAACCAGGGTCAGTTTACAGAGGGGAGGACATAGCCAGGCAGGATCAGCCAGGTATTTTAGGTGATACAGGGGGCCAAATTACGCAGCACAAGAACTGTGCTGTATAACATGCTTTAAAGGAAAAGGTTCTTTTTTGTTTTTTAGGTAAAAAAAGCTTTAAAGTAAAACAAAACCAAAACTTTTTTTTTTCCCCACTTTGGAAAAAAGTACTGCACAGGAGGGTAGGATTATAACCTGTGTAAGGTTTATTTTTGCCATCTGTGTCCCATTGGGGGAGATTTCTGTTCACTTCCTGGCCCCTAGCCAGAACATGAAGTGAGGGAAAATCCCTTGTTTTCAGAACTGGAAGATTTTCCTTGTTCTCCTGTTCTGGGGTCTTGGGATTTAATGTTACTTTCACTTTGTGATAATGGTAAACAGGACAAATCAAGAGAGTGAAACTCCCTAATGGGGACACAGAAGCAATAAAAACCTGACAGGTGTTTCTAAAACCCACTCTATCCAAAACTAAAAAAAGTTTTGCCTTTAGTTCTTCAACTATCCATGGATTGATCGAGTCAGCAGATGTATTACAAGTCTCGGCAAGCCAGTATGCTCAGTCCCAGCAGATTGCAGCAGGCAATGATTTAGCCAGACAGGTGTATCATGCATTATAGCAAGTTAATTTAGCTAAAAGAAATGCAGGTAAAAAGCAGCAGCAAGCTAATTTATGAAGCAGTTATATAGCTATAGCAGTCATTTGCATAGTAATATATTGTACTTTAAAGTAATTGTAAAGAATTTGTTTTTTTAAAAACAAACAAAAAAAGTTATATTTACCTGCTCTGTGCAATGGTTTTGCACAGAGCAGCCCTGATTCTGTTCTGGGTTCCCCCGCTGGTGCTCTTGGCTCCACTTGCGGGCTCGATCCTGCGCTGCACTATGCGCGTCTGTTGACAAACAGTGGCGCTTGGCATCAGCCCCTGCTCCCTCGTCCCTGGATTGATTGATTGACAGCAGCAAGAGCCAGTGAGAAGGGGGAGAGAGCTGTACCTAAAAGGTTTTTTTACCTTAATGCAGAGAATGCAATAAGGTAGAAAACATTTAACCTTTACAACCACTTTAACAATCCATGAGTTGCGTGAGACAGCAGATGTATCAATAATCTCACCAGACTGATGTGCTCATTCCCAGCAAATTGATTGCAGCCAAATATGCATTGTAGCAGGCTAATTCAGCAAACAAGTACTACAGGTGAACAAATGCACCACAAGTCCAAGCAAGCTGGTTGTAAAACAGTTGTATATGTAGCAGCCATTTGCATAGTGCTGTGATATACTTGTAGCGCTGGTAGATTTGCAATCTACCGCATGTTAGGTAAATTTAGTAAATTGTGCGTTAGGAAGGTTAAAGTTTGCCTCTGTTCCAGCTTGGCTGACGTTGTGTGTGTTTCCGTGCTGACCGGTGTGTGTCGCTGTCGCCACTGGTCAGGGTTGGAAAGGCAACGTGTTGAAGCGTATGGATGCTCCTCTGTCCCGGAGGCACACTCGGTGGAGGTGGTCCTCCGCGTTGCATTCTGGGCGAGGCTATTTATGGGACAGACGCCATATTTTGGGGTTTGTTTTACAGCCACCTGCTGGCCCTCCTGGCCGACAGGTATGCGTTAAAGAGCTACTTCGTGGTCCTCCGTTCGGGAGGCTCACGATACAGCGGCGCAGGGGTGGGTCCAGAGGCTTTTCTGGAGCCTACCACCGCAGCCGAGGAATGGTCCTGAGCTGTCGGTTCTGTGTGACGAAGCTGGACAACCGAGGAGATCCCAGGGGAGGACCTGTCTTGGAGAGATCGCGCAGCGTGCTGGTCTATAGAGGGGCCTGGTGACTCGGTTGGAGGACGTATCCAAAAGTAACTATACAGCATAGTGTTGCCGGCTCGGCTTAAAGGTTCAAGCACTGTGACTGACTTTCACTGCAGAAAACCCTATACATCCTGTGGCAGAGGATTGTACGGATTTTGTTCCCAAACAAGTCTGTGGCAGAGACTTTGATTTGTGCTGCGTGCTGGCTGCTAGACCGGTGAGAGAGGCCTATCCAGACGAGCAAGGAGTGTGTCCCACGAGGGGAGTGCATTTCAAATAGTATTTGAATTCTACGAGGACATTTTGTCAAGAGAACCCTACCAGAGAATATTTGAGTTTCTTCTGCAAGTTTCCTTTCTACCTCTTTCCTGCTACTCCCTAAGTCGTTTGTTTTAATAAAGCATTGAAAACGTACTCCAGTGTTGGTGCCTGTGTTGTCCAGGAGTAAACTCAATGGAACCCTAGACCCGGTGCCGGTGAAACAGAGGGAAGCAGAGTGAAGGTAACAGACCCGCTTAAACCAGCAGCTCCACCCTGAGTTAGTGCTACATACTTATTCATCTATAGATAGAGACTGAATTGGCAGCTACATATTGAAGGGGACTGTGCTGCAGATGAGGATCAGCATGGTGCTAATAGGGCCTGTGGGGCAAACAAATGCATTTTACCATTAGGCATTCACGGAGGGCCACATGCTATGTCTCTACAGTAGTGTAAACATTCTTGGTCTGACATCAGGCTTAGCTTCTGTGCTATTTACCACCTGCAAAACAGTACTGGTAGTAAGAGAGTATCCTGGGCTGGCCTACAATTTTTTCTGTCTGCCAGTGTCCAATCCTCCTTTAGACAGCACTATATATCGACATTTGGCCTCATCTGTTGTCCGCTTCGGGCATGTTTCCTTTAGGCAGCTATTGAGCTGCATGCAGTCCCCAGTTCCTGATCATTTTGGGCATACTAGGTGTTGCCCTCCCCTCAGATGGACTGTTTTTGGACGTGCTGAATAATATATGATTTCCTGTGTTCCTCAACTAACAAAGAAAAAAATATTTACTGAGTACAAAAATTCTATTTTACCACTTAACCACTTAAGGACCGCCTAACGCCGATTTACGTCGGCAAGGCGGCACGGGCAGGCAAAATCACGTACATGTACGTGATTTGCCTCTCGCGGGTGGGGGGTCCGATCGGACCCCCCCCCGGTGCCCGAAGCGGTCCCGTTCTGTTCCCCGGCGATCCGAGATGAGGGGGAGGCCATCCGTTCGTGGCCCCCCCCTCGCGATCGCCGCCGGCCAATGGGAACACTCCTTTGCTGCTGTATGCTAAACAGCAGCAAAGGAAATGATGTCATCTCCCCTCGGCTCGGTATTTTCCGTTCCAGCGCCGAGGGGAGAAGACATCAATGTGAGTGCACAACACACTACACACACAGTAGAACATGCCAGGCATACAAAACACCCCGATCCCCCCCCCGATCGCCCCCCGATCCCCCCCCAATCACCCCCCCCCCCCTGTCACAAACTGACACCAGCAGGTTTTTTTTTTTTTTTTTTTCTGATTACTGCATAGTGTCAGTTTGTGACAGTTACAGTGTTAGGGCAGTGAATATTACCCCCCTTTAGGTCTAGGGTACCCCCCTAACCCCCCCTAATAAAGTTTTAACCCCTTGATCACCCCCTGTCACCAGTGTTGCTAAGCGATCATTTTTCTGATCGCTGTATTAGTGTCACTGGTGACGCTAGTTAGTGAGGTAAATATTTAGGTTCGCCGTCAGCGTTTTATAGTGACAGGGACCCCCATATACTTCCTAATAAATGTTTTAACCCCTTGATTGCCCCCTAGTTAACCCTTTCACCACTGATCACCGTATAACCGTTACGGGTGACGCAGGTTAGTTCGTTTATTTTTTATAGTGTCAGGGCACCCGCCGTTTATTACCTAATAAAGGTTTAGCCCCCTGATCGCCCGGCGGTGATATGCGTCGCCCCAGGCAGCGTCAGATTAGCGCCAGTACCGCTAACACCCACGCACGCAGCATGCGCCTCTCTTAGTGGTATAGTATCTGATCGGATCAATATCTGATCTGATCAGATCTATACTAGCGTCCCCAGCAGTTTAGGGTTCCCAAAAACACAGTGTTAGCGGGATCAGCCCAGATACCCGCTAGCACCTGCGTTTTGCCCCTCCGCCCAGCCCACCCAAGTGCAGTATCGATCGATCACTGTCACTTACAAAACACTAAACGCATAACTGCAGCGTTCGCAGAGTCAGGCCTGATCCCTGCGATCGCTAACAGTTTTTTTGGTAGCATTTTGGTGAACTGGCAAGCAAGCACCAGGCAGCGTCAGGTTAGCGCCAGTACCGCTAACACCCACGCACGCACCGTACACCTCCCTTAGTGGTATAGTATCTGATCGGATCAATATCTGATCCGATCAGATCTATACTAGCGTCCCCAGCAGTTTAGGGTTCCCAAAAACGCAGTGTTAGCGGGATCAGCCCAGATACCTGCTAGCACCTGCGTTGTGCCCCTCCGCCCGGCCCAGCCCAGCCCACCCAAGTGCAGTATCGATCGATCACTGACACTTACAAGGCACTAAACGCATAACTACAGCGTTCGCAGAGTCAGGCCTGATCCCTGCGATCGCTAACAGTTTTTTTGGTAGCATTTTGGTGAACTAGCAAGCACCGGCCCCAGGCAGCGTCAGGTTAGCGCCAGTACCGCTAACACCCACGCACGCAGCATACGCCTCCTTTAGTGGTATAGTATCTGAACGGATCAATATCTGATCCGATCAGATTAGATCTATACTAGCGTCCCCAGCAGTTTAGGGTTCCCAAAAACGCAGTGTTAGCGGGATCAACCCAGATACCTGCTAGCACCTGCGTTTTGCCCCTCCGCCCGGCCCAGTCCAGCCCACCCAAGTGCAGTATCGATCGATCACTGTCACTTACAAAACACTAAACGCATAACTGCAGCGTTCGCAGAGTCAGGCCTGATCCCTGCGATCGCTAACAGTTTTTTTGGAAGCTTTTTATTGAACTGGCAAGCACCAGCGGCCTAGTACACCCCGGTCGTAGTCAAACCAGCACTGCAGTAACACTTGGTGACGTGGCGAGTCCCATAAGTGCAGTTCAAGCTGGTGAGGTGACAAGCACAAGTAGTGTCCCGCTGCCACCAAAAAGACAAACACAGGCCCGTCGTGCCCATAGTGCCCTTCCTGCTGCATTCGCCAATCCTAATTGGGAACCCACCACTTCTGCAGCGCCCGTACTTCCCCCATTCACATCCCCCAACGAAATGCAGTCGGCTGCATGAGAGGCATTTTTATGTGCTCCCGAGTACCCCTACTCAACGAACCCCCCCCAAAAAGATGTTGTGTCTGCAGCAAACGCGGATATAGGCGTGACACCCGCTATTATTGTCCCTTCTGTCCTGACAATCCTGGTCTTTGCATTGGTGAATGTTTTGAACGCTACCATACACTAGTTGAGTATTAGCGTAGGGTACAGCATTGCACAGACTAGGCACACTTTCACAGGGTCTCCCAAGATGCCATCGCATTTTGAGAGACCCGAACCTGGAACCGGTTACAGTTATAAAAGTTAGTTACAAAAAAAGTGTAAAAAAAAAAAATATATATATAAAATAAAAAAAAATAGTTGTCGTTTTATTGTTCTCTCTCTCTATTCTCTCTCTCTATTGTTCTGCTCTTTTTTTACTGTATTCTATTCTGCAGTGTTTTATTGTTATTGTTATTGTTATTGTTATTATGTTTTATCATGTTTGTTTTTCAGGTATGTAATTATTTATACTTTATTGTTTACTGTGCTTTATTGTTAACCATTTTTTTGTCTTCAGGTACGCCATTCACAACTTTGAGTGGTTATACCAGAATGATGCCTGCAGGTTTAGGTATCATCTTGGTATCATTCTTTTCAGCCAGCGGTCGGCTTTCATGTAAAAGCAATCCTAGCGGCTAATTAGCCTCTAGACTGCCTTTACAAGCCGTGGGAGGGAATGCCCCCCCCCCCCCACCGTCTTCCGTGTTTTTCTCTGGCTCTCCTGTCTCAACAGGGAACCTGAGAATGCAGCCGGTGATTCAGCCAGCTGACCATAGAGCTGATCAGAGACAAGAGTGGCTCCAAACATCTCTATGGCCTAAGAAACCGGAAGCTACGAGCATTTTATGACTTAGATTTCGCCGGATGTAAATAGCGCCATTGGGAAATTGGGGAAGCATTTTATCACACCGATCTTGGTGTGGTCAGATGCTTTGAGGGCAGAGGAGAGATCTAGGGTCTAATAGACCCCAATTTTTTCAAAAAAGAGTACCTGTCACTACCTATTGCTATCATAGGGGATATTTACATTCCCCGAGATAACAATAAAAATGATTTAAAAAAAAAAAAAATGAAAGGCACAGTTTAAAAATAAGATAAAAAAGCAAAAAAATAATAAAGAAAAAAAAAAAAGCACCCCTGTCGCCCCCTGCTCTTGCGCTAAGGCGAACGCAAGCGGCGGTCTGTCGTCAAACGTAAACAGCAATTGCACCATGCATGTGAGGTATCGCCGCGAAGGTCAGATCGAGGGCAGTAATTTTTGCAGTAGACCTCCTCTGTAGATCTAAAGTGGTAACCTGTAAAGGCTTTTAAAGGCTTTTAAAAATGTATTTATTTTGTTGCCACTGCACGTTTGTGCGCAATTGTAAAGCATGTCATGTTTGGTATCCATGTACTCGGTCTAAGATCATCTTTTTTATTTCATCAAACATTTGGGCAATATAGTGTGTTTTAGTGCATTAAAATTTAAAAAAGTGTGTTTTTTCCCCAAAAAATGCGTTTGAAAAATCGCTGCGCAAATACTGTGTGAAAAAAAAAAATGAAACACCCACCATTTTAATCTGTAGGGCATTTGCTTTAAAAAAATATATAATGTTTGGGGGTTCAAAGTAATTTTCTTGCAAAAAAAAAAAAACTTTTTCATGTAAAAAATAAGTGTCAGAAAGGGCTTTGTCTTCAAGTGGTTAGAAGAGTGGGTGATGTGTGACATAAGCTTCTAAATGTTGTGCATAAAATGCCAGGACAGTTCAAAACCCCCCCAAATGACCCCATTTTGGAAAGTAGACACCCCAAGCTATTTGCTGAGAGGCATGTCGAGTCCATGGAATATTTTATATTGCGACACAAGTTGCGGGAAAGAGACAAATTTTTTTTTTTTTTTTTTTTTTTTTTGCACAAAGTTGTCACTAAATGATATATTGCTCAAACATGCCATGGGAATATGTGAAATTACACCCCAAAATAGATTCTGCTGCTTCTCCTGAGTACGGGGATACCACATGTGTGAGACTTTTTGGGAGCCTAGCCGTGTACGGGACCCCGAAAACCAATCACCGCCTTCAGGCTTTCTAAGGGGCGTGAATTTTTGATTTCACTCTTCACTGCCTATCACAGTTTCGGAGGCCATGGAATGCCCAGGTGGCACAAAACCCCCCCAAATGACCCCATTTTGGAAAGTAGACACCCCAAGCTATTTGCTGAGAGGTATAGTGAGTATTTTGCAGACCTCACTTTTTGTCACAAAGTTTTGAAATTTGAAAAAAGAAAAAAAAAAAAAGTTTTTTCTTGTCTTTCTTCATTTTCAAAAACAAATGAGAGCTGCAAAATACTCACCATGCCTCTCAGCAAATAGCTTGGGGTGTCTACTTTCCAAAATGGGGTCATTTGGGGGGGGTTTGTGCCACCTGGGCATTCCATGGCCTCCGAAACGGTGTTAGGCAGTGAAGAGTAAAATCAAAAATTCACGCCCTTAAAAACGCTGAAGGCGGTGATTGGTTTTCGGGGCCCCGTACGCGGCTAGGCTCCCAAAAAGTCCCACACATGTGGTATCCCCATACTCAGGAGAAGCAGCTAAATGTATTTTGGGGTGCAATTCCACATAGGCCCATGGCCTGTGTGAGCAATATATCATTTAGTGACAACTTTGTGCAAAAAAAAAAAAAAAAAAAAAAAAAGTGTCACTTTCCCGCAACTTGTGTCAAAATATAAAATATTCCATGGACTCAATATGCCTCTCAGCAAATAGCTTGGGGTGTCTACTTTCCAAAATGGGGTCATTTGGGGGGGGGTTGTGCCACCTGGGCATTCCATGGCCTCCGAAACTGTGATAGGCAGTGAAGAGTGAAATCAACAAGTTACACCCTTAGAAATCCTGAAGGCGGTGATTGGTTTTCGGGGTCCCATACGCGGCTAGGCTCCCAAAAAGTCCCACACATGTGGTATCCCCGTACTCAGGAGAAGTAGCTGAATATATTTTGGGGTGCAATTCCACATAGGCCCATGGCCTGTGTGAGCAATATATCATTTAGTGACAACTTTTTGTAAATATTTTTTTTTTTTTTTTTTTTTGTCATTATTCAATCACTTGGGACAAAAAAAATAAATATTCAATGGGTTCAACATGCCTATCAGCAATTTCCTTGGGGTGTCTACTTTCCAAAATGGGGTCATTTGGGGGGGTTTTGTACTGCCCTGCCATTTTAGCACCTCAAGAAATGACATAGGCAGTCATAAACTAAAAGCTGTGTAAATTCCAGAAAATGTACCCTAGTTTGTAGACGCTATAACTTTTGCGCAAACCAATAAATATACGCTTATTGACATTTTTTTTACCAAAGACATGTGGCCGAATACATTTTGGCCTAAATGTATGACTAAAATTGAGTTTATTGGATTTTTTTTATAACAAAAAGTAGAAAATATCATTTTTTTTCAAAATTTTCGGTCTTTTTCCGTTTATAGCGCAAAAAATAAAAACTGCAGAAGTGATCAAATACCATCAAAAGAAAGCTCTATTTGTGGGAAGAAAAGGACGCAAATTTCGTTTGGGTACAGCATTGCATAACCGCGCAATTAGCAGTTAAAGCGACGCAGTGCCAAATTGGAAAAAGACCTCTGGTCCTTAGGCAGCATAATGGTCCGGGGCTCAAGTGGTTAAAGGCAGTAAGTGGAGCTCTAGAGTCTGTTAATTCCAAAAGAATGCGGTTTGATCTTCAGCACACATAACTAAATAGGTCAGATGGGCACATCCTAATCTGTTTGCTCTTAGGGCCCAGTACTGATTTTTAAGTGGAAAGAACCATGAAACAAGGGAGAAACCGCTGCTGGACTTGCATTTTAGAGAGTTTAGCATGCTTTGCGAGGAAATTGTTTTAGAACCACACCGAGTCAAATGTTGCAAAATAAATATTTCATACAAGTCGTGGGAAATTAAAGTCAAAGATATACATATAAAAAAACTTGTAGATATTAAAATACCATAGTAACTTGCCTAATTTTTATTACTCAAAGGGAATATGTAGTGAGTTATACATGTTTTCTTTATAAATGGTGGCCATGAAAAAAAATGTATCCTTTATAAAGAAAAAAACAAAAAAAAACCTATGAACTAAAAAAATAAAAAAACAAAAATAATAAAACGAACCCACAACCATAGAAGTCCAGTTTAGTAGGTCTCTGATTATTTTTGCTTGTTGACTAGAATTATTGATAAGGTCATTTAGAAGTGCCCTTATTTTTTCAGAATAATATTACAGTGGAACTGCTGAACAGAATATTGCATTGAACAAAACATTTTTTTAAGTTGTGTAATGTCCAGTAAAAAATATTTTAATATTTGAAAATGTCACTCATACACTTCTGTTTTAATCTATTTTCCCAGGATAAGCAAAATGAAGAAAAAAACAGAAAGTCTGACCCAAAGTATGGTGGACAGGTGCATTCAGGTAAGATGAACTTAGGTTCTGTATTGGTTTATGTAGTATTTGTGCATTTCTGATATGGTAAGTACCAAAAAATTTACTTAAAATGCAGGGTGATGGTGTGTAATTTTGTGTAGAGAATATCTTTTGACTGTCAGTCTTTGTGTTTTGTAGGACCCTATGGTGTACCTTATCTAAATGTTAACACATTAACATAGATTTTCAGTTCCATAATCTAAAAAAATCATAGGACTTTCAACAGTTATACAGATCAGAACAAACCGCAGTAACTGACACTTTGCTGTTAATGTCATGTTAACCACTTCCCGTCCGCGCTATAGCCGAATGACCGCTACAGCGTGGACCTACTTTGCCGGGAGGATGTCATATGATGTCCTTCCATGCATGGGTGGCCTGCGCGCCCCCTGTAGGGCGCACGCAACATGCTCTGTGATCAGCAAGTTAATGAGACTCGGCTGATCACAGATCAGAGTGCCCGACCCCTTACCATGTGATCAGCTGTAAGCCAATGACAGCTGATCATGTGATGTAAACAGAGACGGTAATCGGCTATTTTTTCTCCTCGCTAATAGCGTGAGGAGAAAAAAAAAGACAATCAAAAAAAAAAAAAAAAAAAGACGATCACTGGCGGCTGTCCCCATCAAGAGAGCAGCCACTGCCTCATCTGTGCCGCCTACCAGTGCTCTTAGTGCCACCTATCAATGCCACCTATCAGTGTTGCCTACCAGTGCCCATCAATGCCATCTATCAGTGCCACCCATCAATGCGGCCCATCCGTGCCGCCTTATCTGTGCCCATCAGTGCAGCCTCATCAGCGCATATCAATGAAGGGAAAAAATTACCTGTTAGCAAAAAAAAAAAAAACCCCAGTGGTGAATAAATACCACCAAAAGAAAGCTCTATTTGTGTGAAAAAAATGATAAAATTTTATTTGGGTACAGTGTTGCATGACCGCACAATCATTCAAAGTGCAACAGCGCTGAAAATTGGTCTGGGCAGGAGGGGGGTTTTAAGTGCCCAGTAAGCAAGTGGTTAAATTAGGTTGTTTAGCCTAATTAGCCCTTTTATCTGATTACATGATGTTTATTAAAAAATGAGTGATAGTAGGAAGAAAGTAGCTGGAGAGTAAAAAAAACAAATTGGGCAAATGGGAAATTCTGGGTAATATTAATTGCAAATTATTAAGTTGCTCAAGATGCATTACGAAGATTTGTATTCAGGTGTTATCCTAAACTCTAATCAAGAGAACCAATTTGGTCACGGTGGATGGCGTTATGCTTTTTAAAATTGTGCTTGAGTGAAAGTATTTTCAAACTCTTTCCCTGTGTGCAGAATATTGCAATAGGATTTTATTACTGATGCATAAACTTCTAAATTTCTTCAATTTGGATCCTTTGAACAGATCAATTAGAATCAGATAAGATCCATAACTGGCAACTTATTGTTTTGGGGAGGGGGCAGAGGGGACTAAGCAAATATCTTCGAACAGCAGTGCAGTGCATTGAGTTGCAATTCTGTTAACATGCTGCATTTTTCTGCACTGCATCAGACCGCACATAACACCGCATTGTGGTATGAATGAGGCACATAAACAATTGTTTTCTATGTGCCCTAGGAGTGACTTACATTTATCCAGTGCTAAAAATGCAGGTCACCACACATAATGACATAATGTGAGCGAGCTCCTAAAGCCGAACTTCAATTCACCTCCAAACCCCCCTCGGGCACCATCTTTAGGGTGCATCCACAGGGGACTTTCCATGTGCGCACAAAAATAGGGAAGGTTTCAGACTTCCCTGGTAGCCATCTTTGTGCATGCGTAGTAAACCACGCATTCTCAAATTTCCCACAGGGCTCTCTGGGTGACCTGATCCCTGCAGCATATCTGTGCACATGCAGGGGGTGGGGAGAAAGTCTTGCCTAGGCAAGAAATGCAGAAGTGCACAAATAAAGTACTTAAAAAAAAAAAAAAAAGCACAGCAGGGCAGCACAACATTAGTCAGGGTGAAGGTCCACCTTTAACCACTTCAATACCAGGCACTTTTTAGCAGCTGTGGTGGCACATCTAAAGAGGCTTCGCTGATAATCAGACCGACCCCCTCCCCACACCGACAGGGAGAGTCTCCGATCGGCTCTCCTTGTCAGCGCGAACCGAGGAATGCCGTTTACTGGCACTTCATGGTTCACGCGATGATCAGCTGTGATTGGTTAGTTAAAGAGGACCTTTGCCCCCCTCTCTCCATTTACCTATTTTCCCCCTGCTTACTGGGTTGTCTCTTGTGCACATTTTAGATACTCATCCACCCAGAGGTGGGTGAGATTCTCTTGTCTTCTGCAACCGCTCGGCCCCATGCTGCCTTGTTGCTTGTCGCCAGCTCTTTTGGATTCAGATGGTGCGCCTCCTGATGAAGCGGCACCAGGCATGCCCACTTCCTCCTTTCTGAATGAAGGGGTATGCCTCCCGCGATAGTGCCCCGCTGCAGAAAGTGCATGTGACATGCATATCCCTGGAGGTACAGGGAGCATTGTGCACGTCATTCACCTAGGCAAGTGACAGCGCTGTTCATGTAGCAGAGGGGTGGATTGAAGGAAAGTTTATTTCCGAGAATGAAGATCCACTTTAAGTAGTTTTGTACTGACTACTAATTAAAAAGTTATTTTAACCAAAGCCATTGTTTGCATATTAAAGGTACCTGTATGAACTTTCCAATTAATTTCAGGGCATCCTTGCACCCCAGACTCCTCGGGCTTTTAAAAGACATTAAATTGTGCAGTCTCCCAGGTGTTGCTTTTTATTATTGCTACTTTTAACAGTAAGTTGGATCCAGCTAAAGGAATTTCGCTTACTTTCATTGACGGACACATCTCTTCTGATTTTTGACCATAGGGTTTTATAGCGTATAAGAATAAACCTCAAGTCGTGGAGTTTTGTAGGCAATTGAAAAAGAGATGATCCATAATTTTATAAACCATATAAATTTTATTACAAAAAGATTTCAGTAAAATTCCAAATTGGAAGTAAAAAGATACAACAGCAAGTGATGATATCGCACTACATGAAATTAGATACGGTCATAAAGAGGTAGTCCCCAGCTACTTGCTGTTTCTTCATTGGTGAATTACTATGAAATAGAGTAGATGGGGATATCCAACACGTTTCGAAAGATGCAATTATAAGCAAATATTCCTCAGGGAATAATACCACTTCTGAAACGTACAATTGAATTGAAAAACAATATATATTATATATAACTGTATATGGATATACAGTCCCTGACAAAAGTCTTGTCGCTTCTCTATTTTGTAGAAACTCCTGCTATTAACCTGACTTATAATTAATCAATTGGTGTTAGAAATAGCTCATATGAAAAGCTAAAGCCCTCCCAAATGATGTTTAATGCACTGAAATAAATTAGTTTCACTGAAAAAAGATTCATCATTTAATCAAGACAGACAGGTCAAATTTTGGCAAGACAAAAGTTTTGTCGCCTATACAGAAATTGAACAACTTTACTGAAAATCCAAAAATATGTCAGCAAATTAAGTAGTGGTGCTGTGAGATCCAAATTCAATATCTTTTATGACTTCCATGAGCTTGAAGGACAGCATCCATGCGGTTTGGCAAGGATTCATACAATTTATTGATGAAGTCATCAGGAATAGCAAAGAAAACAGTCTTGCATGCCTCCCAGAGTTCATCAATATTCTTTGGTTTCGTCTTCCATGCTTCATCTTTCATCCTACACCACATATGCTCAATGATGTTCATGTCTGGTGACTGGGCTGGCCAATCCTGGAGCATCTTGATCTTCTTTGCCTTAAGGAACTTTGATGTGGAGATGGAAGTATGCGATGGAGCACCATCCTGCTGCAAAATTTGGGTTGGAAATATAAGAGGTAGCTAAGATTTCTTGGTATTTTAGACTATTGATGTTGCCTTCCACCCTGCAGATCCCTCGCACACCCCCATACTGGAAGCAACCCCAGACCATGATTTTGCCTCCACCAAACTTCACTGTTTTCTGGGTAAATCTCGGCTCCATGCTGGTTCCAGTAGGTCTCCTGCAATATTTGCAGCGACTGTGGTGTAATTCAACAGAAGATTCATCTGAAAAATCCACCTTCTGCCACTTTTCCAGAGTCCATCCTTTTAGCAGGCTGTGGCCCTTGGCAAATGCCACAAGGTTTTTCAATTGTCTTTTGTTTAGTGCTGGCTTATGGGCACTGATTCGACCATGGAGGCCATTTCGAGACAGAATCCGACAAACTGTTCTGGTTGACACAGTGACTTCAGGTGACCAGGTCTCGTGGAGCTCTGCTGCAGTGGAAAATGGGCTGGCCTTGGATTTTCGAGCCAACAAACGGTCCTCTCGAGCAGTTGTCTTGCGGGGTCGGCCTGACCTGGCCTTGTCCAAAACGTCTCCAGTCTCTTCAAATCTTTTTTTTATCCTCTGAACTTGACGCTGAGACACATTGAAGGTGTCTGCCACATCAGCAGTGGATCTGGTCTTCAGCCTCTTGATAATCAACACTTTAGTCGCCGGGTGAATCTTAGGCATGTTTGCAGAGGTCTAGTTGCAGTTGAGAAGGTCTAGTGTACTGGTGTTCTTTTTATACACACCTGAGACCTAATTGATCTATTATTAGTCACAGGTGAAGCTCATATAACAAGGCGACAACACTTATGTCTTGGCAAAAATTGACTCAATGGATTTTACCAAGCTGTGAATATTAGAATACTTTTTGTCAGTTTCGTTTTACACTAAAACATTATTACAAAAGCTGTTGGGATTAAAATTACCCATTTCTTGTAACAAAATCTTGATGTATGTATATATATATATGTGTGTGTGTGTGTGTGTGTGTGTATATATATATATATATATATATATATATATATATATATATATATATATATATACATACACACGTACAAACATATCCATATATACACTTACAATGTTTACATTTTCTTCTCCTTGAAATGTGTCATATGTCATCATATACTCTTCATAAACTCCCGAGACCCACAAACAAAGCCAAGCTGTATAATGCCCCAAAGGGAGATAGAAGATGGACTATAGAGAAGAAAAGAAAAAAACAAACAAAAAAATGATGAAAAAATCCCTTGGAAGATACCGTATTTATCGGTGTATAACACACACTTTTTTCCCCTTAAAGTCAGGGGGAAATCGTGGGTGTGTGTTATACGCCGATCTCCGCTCCGCTGAGGGCAGTGAAGCGAGCGCCGCCGATACCACATAGCCAAGTGTACTCGGCTAGTCTCGGCTCTGCTCACAGTCGTGCCCAGTCCCGCCATTGGACTTATTTTATGTCCATCATAGGGGCGGGACTGCGAAAGGAGCCGAGCATAGCCGAGTACACTCGGCTTTGTGTATGTCGGCGGTGTTCCGTGTAGAGCTCATAAATCAGCTGTTGATGTTCGGAGACTTTCGGCGTCTCCTATGTCCTACCTACTGCGCAAGCGCTGTGCCTGCACAGTACAGGGCGGACGCTATCCGATGGGGGACATTATTCGACAGGACACCAGCGCTCACTCCTCTCCCCTCAGCGGAGTGGAGATCAGCGGCAATTTTAAATAATCAGCCTGCGTGGGCAAGTTTGCAATGACACAAGGCTGCAATGACACTGGACAAAGCTGCAGATGGACACTGATAAGGCTGCATTGATGGGCATTTAAATGTAAGGTTTTTTTTTCCTTAAAATTCCCTCCTAAACTTGGGGTGCGTGTTATACGCCGGCGCATGTTATACGCAGATAAATACGGTAATTAGTATTTATTCCATGGGATACTGGGTCAACCAACATGATGTTCACCAAAAGGCTGGCCCAGTAAATGCCTCAATCCAAATGGACTTACTTGTAAAAAAAACTTTAACCAGTCTTGCATCAAAAGGTTACACCCAATATGCGGGTGCATAAGCTGGCTGTGATTTATTACAGGATACTAGTAGGTTACTGGCGATCCTGGGGTGTATGGCATGCTCCACAGCAAGTGGAACATCCATGCCCTCAGTGGTGGAGAAGGAATAGCGTCAGCTGACATTTCCAGCGTCCCTATGTACTGCGCAATGCGCAGCAAAAATTACGCTAGTTGCGTCAGGCCGACTTGCGCAATCATGTCAGACCTACACCCCAGGTTGCCGCATCACATCCTGTCTCAGCGATGACAACATCCGGAGTCCAGGAGGGGCAGCCATGATGGAGACCAAAAGGAAGAAAATCAATGTATAGCACATAGGCAAAGGATAGAATTGCCTAATTCCTAATACAGATGGAAGGAAAAATTATATATATAGGCTGATGATAAATTTATATTTTTTTTTTTCTTCCATCTGTATTAGGAATTTACAGTTTATGAAGAGTATATGATGACATATGAGTTTCAGACCCCCTTAAATTTTTCAGTCTTTGTTATATTGCAGCCATTTGCTAAAATCATTTAAGTTCACACAGTACTCCATATTGACAGAAAAACACAGAATTGTTGACATTTTTGCAGATTTATTAGAAAAGAAAAACTGAAATATCACATGGTCCTAAGTATTCAGACCCTTTGCTGTGACACTCATATTTAACTCAGGTGCTGTCCATTTCTTCTGATCATCCTTGAGATGGTTCTACACCTTCATTTGAGTCCAGCTGTGTTTGATTATACTGGATTGGACTTGATTAGGAAAGACACCTATATATATATATATATATAAGACTTTACAGCTCACAGTGCATGTCAAGCAAATGAGAATCATGAGGTCAAAGGAACTGCCTGAAGAGCTCAGAGACAGAATTGTTGCAAGGCACAG
The DNA here is from genome assembly GCF_042186555.1 of Aquarana catesbeiana. NCBI lineage: Eukaryota > Metazoa > Chordata > Amphibia > Anura > Ranidae > Aquarana > Aquarana catesbeiana. Next base: position 599,476,817 of record NC_133326.1, on the reverse strand, counting down.
ATCTGGCCAAGGTTACAAAAAAATTTCTGCTGCACCTAAGAGCACAGTGGCCTCCATAATCCTTAAATGGAAGATGTTTGGGACGACCAGAACCCTTCCTAGAGCTGGCCGTCTGGCCAAACTGAGCTATTGGGGGAGAAGAGCCTTGGTGAGAGAGGTAAAGAAGAACCCAAAGAGCACTGTGGCTGAGCTCCAGAGATGCAGTCGGGAGATGGGAGAAAGTTGTAGAAAGTCAACCATCACTGCACCCCTCCACCAGTCGGGGCTTTATGGCAGAGTGGCCCGACGGAAGCCTCTCCTCAGTGCAAGACACATGAAAGCCCGCGTTGAGTTTGCTAAGAAACACCTGAAGGACTCCAAGATGGTGAGAAATAAGATTCTTTGGTCTGATGAGACCAAGATGGAACTTTTTGGCCTTAATTCTAAGCGGTATGTGTGGAGAAAACCAGGCACTGCTCATCACCTGTCCAATACAGTCCCAACAGTGAAGCATGGTGGTGGCAGCATCATGCTGTGGGGGTGTTTTTCAGCTGCAGGGACAGGACGACTGGTTGCAATCGAGGGAAAGATGAATGCGGCCAAGTACAGGGATATCCTGGACGAAAACCTTCTCCAGAGTGCTCAGGACCTCAGACTGGGCCGAAGGTTTACCTTCCAACAAGACAATGACCCTAAGCACACAGCTAAAATAATGGAGTGGCTTCACAACAAATCTGTGACTGTTCTTGAATGGCCTAGCCAGAGCCCTGACTTAAACACAATTGAGCATCTCTGGAGAGACCTAAAAATGGCTGTCCACCAACATTTACCATCCAACCTGACAGAACTGGAGAGGATCTGCAAGTAGGAATGGCAGAGGATCCCCAAATCCAGGTGTGAAAAACTTGTTGCATCTTTCCCAAAAAGACTCATGGCTGTATTAGATCAAAAGGGTGCTTCTACTAAATACTGAGCAAAGGGTCTGAATACTTAGGACCATGTGATATTTCAGTTTTTCTTTTTTAATAAATCTGCAAAAATGTCAACACTTCTGTGTTTTTCTGTCAATACGGGGTGCTGTGTGTACATTAATGAGGAAAAAATTAACCTAAATGATTTTAGCAAATGGCTGCAATATAACAAAGAGTGCAAAATTTAAGGGGGTCTGAATACTTTCCGTCCTCACTGTATGTTGTTTTTTTCAATTCAATTGTATGTTTCAGAAGTGGTATTATTCCCTGAAGATTTGCTTATATTTGCATATTTTAAAACGCGTTGGATATCCCCATCTATTCTATTTCATCGTAGTTCGCCCATGAAGAAACAGCAAGTAGCTGAGGACTACCACTTTATGATCATATCCAATTTCATGTAGTGTCATATCACTTGTATGTTTTTAGTTCCAATTTGAAGTTTTACTCAAATCATTTTGTAATGAAATTTATATGGTTTATAAAATTATGGGTTATCTCTTTTTTTCAATTGCCTTCAAAATCCCACAACTTGAGGTTTATTCTTATATTCTATTTCAAGGGATGGTGGCAATCACATATATAGCCATATGAGTCTTTAATTTTTCTAGGGTTTTATAGCGTTACCTATAGCAGTAGGACACTAGGCAGAAAAGAATACAGCATCACCTGTGGGCAGTCCTAGCTGATATAAACTCCCTCTCTGCTATAGACAAGCCATTTGTTTCTGCCTAGTGTTTCCTGTGGTTCCATAGGTTCTTTGTTCTTGGGATTTTTTCTTGCAAAGCATCTTGAATCAACAGCCAGGCTGGACAATCTAGATCCAGTAGTCATACCAGCCTGGCCAGCGAGTGCATGGAGACCTTTATCTATGCACTGGTTCGGCTGCATCAGCCCCTTCCTGGACCAGGACAGCCAGCGAGTTAGTCTTGAAGGGGTACATATGACTGGGCCTGACATCCCTGTCACAGTGCTACGCTGGCCGTCAGGACCGCCCCTGTCGACCGACGCATGGGAGGTGGAACTGTTTCAGGAGTGTTACCCATAACCTTCATAAATTGGTAAGTAGATTGCCCCTTCCCTGGGATAGTTGGCACTGCAGGGTTCTTCTCCTTCCCTCCAGGCCTGTCTTGCTGCCAGTGCTGTCTCCCATCCTTATCTGTTGCACAGGATAGCAGCCAAAGGGATTTCAGTCATTCTGGTAGCTCTAGACTGGCCTGGTCAACCCTGGTACGTCGATGAGGTGCGGCTGGTCGCTCCCTGGAGGTTGCCCCTTAAGGAAGAGATTCTGTCCCAAAGACCGATCTTCCACCCTGCTTTTTCTTCTCTGGCTTTGACAGAAAGGCTGTTAATAGCCTGGTTCTGAGAGGCAGGGGGTTGTTGGGTTTGGTGATCCCTACAGTGTTGAAGGTGCACAAGTCTACCGCTTGGAAAATGTATCTCCTGATGGGAGGCTCTGGATGTCCAGCCACGCTTCTTGTCAGTGGTTTGGGTTTTGGCCTTTCTTCAGCAGGAAGTTGATCACAAGTTTGCCTTGAGAGTATTCAGGATATTCCCAGACTTACTCACCTCACTTAGTCACCTTTTTGGTCGACATCACTTCTGCACAGCGGGGGTCAGAGTTGGCGGCCATATTCTGTAAGTCTCCTTATTTGGTCTTACACAGGTATTAGGTGAAAGTCAAAACCAGAGGAGGGGGAGTACAAGGATTATGACGGTGCCAGGAAAAACACTGTATTTTCAAATTTTAAAGTTAAAAATAATTTTATTATTACACAAAAATCGTAGAAAATAGACAATACAATCACAGAGACATGGTGTGCATAATTGCTAAAAACATATCTGTAGCAAGCTTCACGTCACTTGGCCTAAGAAGCGTAGCGGCCAATGCAGTGGGTAGGTATTTTAGATGCCCGACATGTTTCGCCAGTATTGGCTTCCTCAGGGACAGATTATTGATACCTAAAGCGCTACAGTAACTCTATGGAAAGAGATATAACAATCAATGTGCATGCTAAGACAGATAATACATTAGATACAAAAAAGGATATGAGGGATCTAGATATTCACATGTTTGCGAGTCGTCAGGGTAGATCAACCCCCACCACCAACCAAATGGTGCCACAGGAGGCTCCCCCATACACACAACACCAGATAGCCAAAGGCCCCCAACCAGACATTCTAAAGATGGAAAATATATACCTGCAAATCACCAGGAGGGTGCCACACACCTCCGGAGCAGGGCCTCCAGCAAGAACCACAATAGGTAGCTGCAGGGAGCAATAGGAAAGGCCTGGCCACATATATGTCTAGAAATACAATTATTTATAGATAAGTTATTTTATAATAGTTTCTAGAGGGGTCATATGGCCCCCCATTTAGTAGAGGAATAAAGAAAGTATATAGGACTAACATAGTCTCTAATTAATATACTTACAGCAAAATACTCTTTAACATAAATAACAGGACACCGATAGATCACTAACGTTGAGAGGAATTCAGCAACAACAGAGAGGGTATCTCTATAAATTAAATAGAAAAGAGAAATTTGGTGGCATATGGAATTATCTAAAAGATAGTGCAATTATATATTGCACTTTGGCTAAATCAGTAAATAGAGCAAAGTAAGTTTGACACTTACCATTAAATAGATATAGAATCAAATAGTGAGCTGAGAGAAAGCCTGCAGCCGGTTGCAACGCCAGATGAGGCAAACTGAAGGACAAGAGACAGTATCAGCAAAAAGTGAGTCTATGAAGAAAATAAGTAAACCAATACCCTGAGTACAGATGATCCACAAAAATGCCTACCAGATCAGATGGCAATGAATGTATCGGTGTCCTGTACATCCCTGGCGTGTGTGTTGGCCTGGGATGCCGGCGTTCTTATGCCCCCCTCACACGAGCGGCGTCTGACGTCACCGCACGTGTGAGCGGACGAAAAGGCCACCGCGCATGCACCACTCGCAATTCCGTTCAGGCCTACAAGGTCCAGAAGGAATTGCGGTGGTGTCTATGGTGATGTGTAAACACATCACAGGCAGCCCGCAGTATCTGAACGCAGCAATTGGCAGCGTGATACCTGGAAGATGGTGTAAATTTCCAGTGTGCCGTGGCTAGGGCGGGCAGAGGATAAACCAATGCCCTTGAGTGTCCATACAGCTAAATGTGTCTCTAGCGGGAGGCTAAAAGCACCAGATTGAGTGCGCACTTACCACAGTGAAGTACAGGGGCCCGAGGGCAAATAAGCTGGAAGTGGAAAGGGAAGGGGGAGGGGAAAGAGGAAGAGGGGGGGGAAACTAGGCATCCGGAGGTACAGGAGTGCCAGCCAGGGCACAAAAGGGGGGGGGGGGAGAGGGGGGAAATGAGTGAGAATAAGCCAGGGATATATATAGGGCCCCAAAGAAACGCCTGCACACACGGCATAAATACAAATGGGACAGAACACAGGAGGAAACAATAGAGAGGGGCTGGGTCCCTGGGATGTGCCCACACAAATCGCCCTGACAGCTCGCAAAGACGACATAAAATGGTGACACAAAATATCCATCAACTACCAACCAAATGATTATGATCGGGACATGTATTTAATACAATACTAAACATGTCATGATGATTGAAAAGGTATATCTTGGATATATATATATCATATACAATCATGTAAGCAAAAATGAAAACTTAAATAAAAAACAAAAAGGGAAGAAGGGGCTGTATCCTGGTCTGACATGACTATCTTACACGTGGGGAAGGCAAGAGGGAGGAAAATACAGAAGCATAGACAAAATATGTAATGAAAAGTATATAAAATAAAATAAAATGGGGGGGTACAAAAGAATTTTATGAGAAATAAAGAAAAATTGTTATTGTCCACCCCCTGAAGGGGTCTCCCTATAAAAAGGGTTTGAAACTAATATTTTCATTAAGCCCAGGGTATGTGGTAGCTTCCAAAATATGTATCCACTTAGTTTCCAATTGAAGGAGTTTTTGGTCAATGTCTCCACCCCTTACATGTGCAGGGATGTGTTCCAATGCAGTAAACCCCACAACATGGGGATTGGAGTCATGGTGCTGTGCTATATGTCGATTAACAGAGGTAGAGGTCTTTCCTTTAAACAAGGGTTTGATATGATCGCGAATCCTAACACAGAATTGGCGTTTAGTTTTACCTACATAATAGCTACCACATATACATGTGGCAAGGTATACTACACCAATAGTTTGACATGTGATCTTGTGTTTAATTCTATGTGTCTGGCCATTTGGGAGCGGTTAACAGATAACACTATCCAAAAAATATATTCAGTCTCAGCCTCAAATCACCTACCGTCGTTCCCCGTCCCTACGGGACAAAGTTACGGCGAGTCATTATACACCCAAATCAGAGTGTCTTTCATCAGTGTTTGGCACATTTCCATGTGGCCACTGCGATATATGTGAGTTCGTTTATGATATACGCGAGAAACCGCTCCCAAATGGCCAGACACATAGAATTAAACACAAGATCACATGTCAAACTATTGGTGTAGTATACCTTGCCACATGTATATGTGGTAGCTATTATGTAGGTAAAACTAAACGCCAATTCTGTGTTAGGATTCGCGATCATATCAAACCCTTGTTTAAAGGAAAGACCTCTACCTCTGTTAATCGACATATAGCACAGCACCATGACTCCAATCCCCATGTTGTGGGGTTTACTGCATTGGAACACATCCCTGCACATGTAAGGGGTGGAGACATTGACCAAAAACTCCTTCAATTGGAAACTAAGTGGATACATATTTTGGAAGCTACCACATACCCTGGGCTTAATGAAAATATTAGTTTCAAACCCTTTTTATAGGGAGACCCCTTCAGGGGGTGGACAATAACAATTTTTCTTTATTTCTCATAAAATTCTTTTGTACCCCCCCATTTTATTTTATTTTATATACTTTTCATTACATATTTTGTCTATGCTTCTGTATTTTCCTCCCTCTTGCCTTCCCCACGTGTGAGATAGTCATGTCAGACCAGGATACAGCCCCTTCTTCCCTTTTGTTTTTTATTTAAGTTTTCATTTTTGCTTACATGATTGTATATGATATATATATATATATCCAAGATATACCTTTTCAATCATCATGACATGTTTAGTATTGTATTAAATATATGTCCCGATCATAATCATTTGGTTGGTAGTTGATTTTGTGTCACCATTTTATGTCGTCTTTGCGAGCTGTCAGGGCGATTTGTGTGGGCACATCCCAGGGACCCAGCCCCTCTCTATTGTTTCCTCCTGTGTTCTGTCCCATTTGTATTTATGCCGTGTGTGCAGGCGTTTCTTTGGGGCCCTATATATATCCCTGGCTTATTCTCACTCATCTCTGCCCCCTCCCCCCCCCCTTTTGTGCCCTGGCTGGCACTCCTGTACCTCTGGATGCCTAGTTTCCCCCCCCTCTTCCTCTTTCCCCTCCCCCCCCCGTCCCCGGCCCCTTCCCTTTCCACTTCCAGCTTCTTATTTGCCCTCGGGCCCCTGTACTTCACTGTGGTAAGTGCGCACTCAATCTGGTGCTTTTAGCCTCCCGCTAGAGACACATTTAGCTGTATGGACACTCAAGGGCATTGGTTTATCCTCTGCCCGCCCTAGCCACGGCACACTGGAAATTTACACCATCTTCCAGGTATCACGCTGCCAATTGCGGCGTTCAGATACTGCGGGCTGCCTGTGATGTGTTTACACATCACCATAGACACCACCGCAATTCCTTCTGGACCTTGTAGGCCTGAACGGAATTGCGAGTGGCGCATGCGCTGTGGCCTTTTCGTCCGCTCACACGTGCGGTGACGTCAGACGCCGCTCGTGTGAGGGGGGCATAAGAACGCCGGCATCCCAGGCCAACACACACGCCAGTGATGTACAGGACACCGATACATTCATTGCCATCTGATCTGGTAGGCATTTTTGTGGATCATCTGTACTCAGGGTATTGGTTTACTTATTTTCTTCATAGACTCACTTTTTGCTGATACTGTCTCTTGTCCTTCAGTTTGCCTCATCTGGCGTTGCAACCGGCTGCAGGCTTTCTCTCAGCTCACTATTTGATTCTATATCTATTTAATGGTAAGTGTCAAACTTACTTTGCTCTATTTACTGATTTAGCCAAAGTGCAATATATAATTGCACTATCTTTTAGATAATTCCATATGCCACCAAATTTCTCTTTTCTATTTAATTTATAGAGATACCCTCTCTGTTGTTGCTGAATTCCTCTCAACGTTAGTGATCTATCGGTGTCCTGTTATTTATGTTAAAGAGTATTTTGCTGTAAGTATATTAATTAGAGACTATGTTAGTCCTATATACTTTCTTTATTCCTCTACTAAATGGGGGGCCATATGACCCCTCTAGAAACTATTATAAAATAACTTATCTATAAATAATTGTATTTCTAGACATATACGTGGCCAGGCCTTTCCTATTGCTCCCTGCAGCTACCTATTGTGGTTCTTGCTGGAGGCCCTGCTCCGGAGGTGTGTGGCACCCTCCTGGTGATTTGCAGGTATATATTTTCCATCTTTAGAATGTCTGGTTGGGGGCCTTTGGCTATCTGGTGTTGTGTGTATGGGGGAGCCTCCTGTGGCGCCATTTGGTTGGTGGTGGGGGTTGATCTACCCTGACGACTCGCAAACATGTGAATATCTAGATCCCTCATATCCTTTTTGTATCTAATGTATTATCTGTCTTAGCATGCACATTGATTGTTATATCTCTTTCCATAGAGTTACTGTAGCGCTTTAGGTATCAATAATCTGTCCCTGAGGAAGCCAATACTGGCGAAACATGTCGGGCATCTAAAATACCTACCCACTGCATTGACCGCTACGCTTCTTAGGCCAAGTGACGTGAAGCTTGCTACAGATGTTTTTAGCAATTATGCACACCATGTCTCTGTGATTGTATTGTCTATTTTCTACGATTTTTGTGTAATAATAAAATTATTTTTAACTTTAAAATTTGAAAATACAGTGTTTTTCCTGGCACCGTCATAATCCTTGTACTCCCCCTCCTCTGGTTTTGACTTTCAAAATTTTTGGGATGAGGCGCCGTATCACATTGAGGGCCACCCAGCCACATAGTAAAACAGGTATTGGGTGGTTTTCTGTTCGTGTTGTCTTGCCTTCCCTGTGTCCACAGCCTTTGCACCCTAAGGAGGTTTTGCTGCACTCCTTGGATGTGGTACATTCAGTCTGTGTGTATACCTGCCTATTACAGCTACTCTCCAGAAGTTGGATTCTCTTTTTGTGGTCACAGACAGCCCACGAAAAGTCCTGGCGTCCTCCTCTGCCACTATTTCCTGATAGATTTGGCAGACTATTGTTCAGGCGAATGCCATTAAGGGTTGGGCTCCTTCCTTCCCCATTATGGCGCACTCCACCAGGGTGGTTAGTGCCTCTTGGGCATTCCGACATCAGGCGTCTGTCTGTGCCTTAGGTTGCAAGGCAGCTACCTGTTCATCTGTGCACACTTTTACCAAATCTTACAAAGTTGATGTGTTTGCATCTTTTGGATGTTTGTTTTGGCCACAAGGTCTTTCATTCCACTGTTTTGAGGTTCCTTGTTTCTTTCCCCTTGAGTGGTATGTTTTGAGTGGATTGCATATTTGCCCTATTTTTGTTTGCCCACACCTTATTTAGGGCTGCTTTGGGACATCCCTATGGTCAAGAATCAGAAGAGCTGTGTCCATCAATGAACATTAGAGAAAACTGGATTTTTTATTACTCCCTTTCTGTGAGTTCATTGACAGAGCACCCACCCCTCTATTTGAGTATTTTATCTTTCTTGCCCTGCTTTGTGACTAACTGGCTTGCCTATAGCAGAGAAGGGGATTATACCAGTTAGGACTGCCCATAGGACGTGCTGTGTTTTTTTTCTGCCTAGTGTCTCCTGTAGTTGGCACTAATAATATCCTGCAGTCAAGAATCAGAAGAGCTAAAATCGGAGAAAGGGATTTTACAGTGAGTAACAAAAAAGTTTAGTTTTTTTTCCCCAATTTACTAAATGTATGTAGATATGCATTATAGATGTAATTGTTTTGATTCAGAATTAGTCTTAAAGTGGTTGTAAACCCTAAAAAATTAAAAAAAAAACTGCAAAACAAAGGCATAATGAGCTAGTATGCATAGCATACTAGCTCATTATGAACTACTTACCTGAGATCGTAGCCCCCGCAGCAGTCCTCGTTCAGAGCTCTGGCGGCCGAAATTGCTCCTGGAGTTACTTCCAGGTATCGTGGGCTCCGGCGCTGTGATTGGCCGGAGCCGCGATGACGCCACTCCTGCGCATGCACGCGGAAGCCGCCAGTAATGGCACGGGCTAACTGAAGCACCGGCACGTACGTGCCATTGCTTCAGTGCGTATGTGCCGATGACGTCGGCACATGCAAATACAGGGGATATCTCCTAAAACGTGCAGGTTTAGGAGATATCCAGGGTAGCTACAGGTAAGCCTAATTATAGGCTTACCTGTAGTAAAAAGTAGTTGTAAAGGGTTTACAACCACTTTAAATTCAATCTTATTTTGGAGCCTTGTTAAGCTATTCCACAAACTTTCCAGTGAATTATGCTTGCCCTTTAAAATATAACACTTGTACAACGCAATTAAATATTTGAAAGGTTAGACTGTAATTAGGGCTCAACGTTAGCATCATTGCAGGCAAAATGTGAAATCGTAAGGGTTTACACAATAGGATAGGTGCTTAACAATGGACCGCTCCTTGTAATTCTAAAAGCAGTGTTACACACACTACTTGTTTATCTTGGAAATCCCCTTCAACAACGCAGAGGGACCTGGGCTCTTTACTCTGTGATTATAATCAGTAACTAAGTTCTTGCGATTACACTGTTTGGCTAGAGGGGCAGAAGGTCTCTTTGGAGGAAGTCTTCTTGTACTAGAGACATTGTTTTTGTGCTTGTCATCTATCCAGTATAAACATTATTACTGCCAGTGAAAATTTTAAGATGAGCCTCTCTATTCTGTGTTGCTCCTTGATTGTGAAAGTGACACTAAACAATATCCTCATTCTCAAATAATAATCTATATTCATCTCCTACTTAATGGCCTGTAATCTATTTTTCATTAAATCATCTCCTCACTTCTGTTATTTGCAGCCATGTACACTGCCCTATGCACACTACAAGTCCCTAGTCCATCTCGCGAGCAAGCAAAAGAGGGTGGACTATGTTCCTACATACAGTGAGAACAATGGAGAACAAACATAGCCACCATCTAACAAGAAGTCAGATCACAGCAGCAGAAATTTGGAAAGTCGGAGGAGGCTGAGAGCAATAGCTTTTAACTTGTTCTAGCTTGTTCAATTAAGCTTTAACAAAAGGACCTGGAAGCTGATTGGTTTCTGTGCAGAACTGCGCCAGATTTTGCACTTCCCAGTTTTAGTAAATCAATCCCCAATTGCCTATCTCAGGGGCCTGTCCACACTTCATATACAGATAATCAACATTCAGAGTTTAGTGTCATTTTAAATTTAAAACTTGAACTGTATTTGGCTATATTTAGGCTCTTCATCAAGATTGTCATAATGCTAATTTGCATGTATCTGGAAAACCAATGCTATGGGTTATTTCTTGAAATAATCTTTAGGAGCAATCCTTGTTTTGGGCACTATGTTTGCAAAATTCAATTCTACACAAAAATGGCAACAATCCAAACTTTTCCATTGAAATTTAATAGTACAACATTTATCTACATGTTTTTATGGGTGTCGGTTTTTGCAAAACTTTGCTAGTTGCTCTGTACCTTTGTTTTGGATTCATATATTTTTTGTTTCAGTGGCGTTCCTTCAAAAATATAAAAGTGAAAGAGAGAAACCCCCTAGGGGTGGGGCTTTAAAGGCACTACCACATCAACAAGAAATAGTAGAAAAATAGAAAATATTTATTGACATAACATGGGTAAAAAATATAAACAGCATTCATTTTATTGCCAGGTTCTGTTCACATGGCAAAGAGGTGCGCTGTAAATCCTGTGCAAAACACTTGACTACACCTGTACATAATTATAACGCTGAAAAATTGCACCCCTAGTGATGTTTTTAATGGATGCCCTCCATTTTATGCCTTCAGTTTTATGTAACTGAATATATACAAATAGAAGGTGATCAGTATAGCTGGTGCTATTCAAATATAAACATGTTAGGTGGCCTTCAATCAATGTTGGCAAAGCCTCGTATATGGTGTGCATATGAGCTTTTATAATTTCAGTAATTCTTCTTTCCACAGGACGAGATTGCTGACTTTCTCACAGGGGTCTTAAATCGGGCTGAGGGTCATTCTGGGTCTGATCCTCGTGATCTTGATGCAGAGAAGAAGAAGAAGTCCAGAGATTTCTTGAGGAGGGACCTGCCTTTAGATTTGCCAGAGCGGAGCAGCAGACCAGCTTCACCTGGTGCTCGCTTCCCTGCCTCCCCCTCTGGCTCTGAGGTGAGGAAATAAGTTCACATTATCTGGACATAAAAATACCAGTAATATGACAATAGTGGAACACAGCTTATTAAAGTTGGCTACCTGACCTGTGCATGCCAACCACAGTGTGAAATTGTCTTCCATGTTTTTCAAAACCCCATATGCATGGCTCTATATACCTGTGTATGATATGGCATCTTCCTGTATGTTGTTAATACCTGAGGAAACAAAAGCTCTTTTATACATATGCATATACAGCAACTTTCTTTTTAATGTGGTTCATGCACATTCATATATGCATGTTTTTGTGCATTTTACATTTTTTTTATATTTTATTTTACATGCACGTTCATATGCAAGATTTAGAAGAATCATTCTGGATAGGCTTTTTCCACATTGCAGATGCATTCAAAATGGCATAAAAGTGCGCAATGCACATGTTTACAACTTATTTCAACCGGTTTGCTTTGCACACGTATTTCTTTTTTTAAGTTTTGCTGCCCCTACAGGAGGATTGAACACTGGCAAACAAAAAAAAAAACTGTAAGGCCAGCCCAGGATAACCCCTCCTACTACCAGCATGCCTCAGTTTTTTGCTAGTTTCCTAAGAGAATGGATGTTTCCCTTTTATCTATGCTGTGTAAAAGACCACCCTATTTTAGCTTGAACCTTTTTTTTTTCTTCAATCAGGACTCTTCCTTGCTGCTTTCTGTGATTGCAGCTATTCCGTGTGGCTGTCCTCAGTTTGGCATTTGGAGCTCTGCATCCACTGGACTAAACATTATGGAAATAGCCTGGAAGTGACCTTCTACATAGGGTGCTTTCCAGACTGTTCTGGTAGCAAGTTAGCCACAAAGCCACCGACTTTCCTTCAGAGCTTGCCTTGTCTTTTACTTTGTGAGTGGGACAGTCAAGTCAAGCCCCAGGAGCTCCCTTAAGTATATGTCACAAAGCACCTTTAAATTTCTGGGTTACTCACCGGTTTCCACCGCAGAAGGGGTAATGCTGTGCATCTAAGCATTGACATCATCCGCTTGCTTTTTCCCCACCATACAGCTTTGAGACCGCATCTTCCCACTGCTGGTCTTGCTTAGCAAAGCGCCACAATGAACTTCGATCCGTTCATGCTTCCTGCCTACAGTGGCTTTGTTCATCTCCAGCCACCTACCCTTCACCTGCTACTGTCATCTAGGTTTTGTGAGCACCTGAGGACTTATTTTACTTAATCGCCACATGGTCGCAACATGCCTAATTTGTAGAGCAAAATATTACAGTGCACACATGCAAAAAAGACATTTACCCCCAGCAGGGCTAGTTTAAAACACCTAGACAATCAAAAAAATATTAGCAAAAAATATGGGGATTTGGTCACACCATATTGCTATATGGTGCTAAGCCCACTTACTGCGACAAAGTACCCCGTGATTAGTGGGTCCTACACTATCCATGGATTGGGAGATCCTGCTTCTCTGAACCATGAGAGCAAACACTCTTCTATATGGGAGAACTTTGAGGTCTCCACCCATGACACAAGTGGACACTAATGAGAGGCACTTAATGAAAGAGTGGGGTGCTCCGCACCCAAAGGGATTTGGTCAGAATCCATACAATAAACAAACAAGATATTTGGGGGGCACACCCTAAAAGATGCATTAAAGCTGGTGTAGCCATAGGACCATACAGCAGAGCAAAATATTACAGCGCACACATGCAAAAAAGACATTTACCTCCAGCAGGGCTAGTTTAACCACGACGATGTACGTTCAAACTTTGAACGGGGATATCGTTGTTATGGCAGCAGCTAGCTGCCATAACCCTGGTATCCCCGTTTTCGTGCGGCGGCTGGCTTTCAGATAAAAGTGGTCCCTGCGGTGGATTCGCTGCGAGATCACTTTTATCGGTGGCGGGAGAGGGCCTCCCGCCGCGATCCGGTGCCCTCCACCACTTACCGGAGCCGTCGGTAGCGGCGGAAGCGATCGCGTCCTTCTCCGTGGTGTGTCTGGAGACGAGTGAGGCTAAGATGGCGCTCACTCGTCTCCATGACACTGCTGGGCGGAAGCGACGTCAAAACGCCACTTCCGTCCACGCCTCTTAAAGGCACATTTTTTCAAATGTCATTTTTCTAAATGACTTTTTTTTTTTTTTTTTTTTTTTTTTTTTTTATTGCATTTTAGTGTAAATATGAGATCTGAGGTCTTTTTGACCCCAGATCTCATATTTAAGAGGTCCTGCCATGCTTTTTTCTATTACAAGGGATGTTTACATTCCTTGTAATAGGAATAAAAGTGACACCATTTTTTTTTTTTTAAAACAGTGTAAAAATAAATAAAATATTGTAAAATAAATAAAAATAAAAAAAATTTTTTTTTTAAAACCCCCCTGTCCCGACGAGCTCGCGCGCAGAAGCGAACGCATACGCGAGTAGCACCTGCATATAAAAACGGTGGTCAAACCACACGTGAGGTATCGCAGTGACCGGTAGAGCAAGAGCAATAATTCTAGCCCTAGACCTCCTCTGTACCGCAAAATATGCAACCTGTAGAATTTTTTAAACGTCGCCTATGGAGATTTTTGAGGGTAAAAGTTTGACGCCATTCCACGAGCGGGCGCAATTTTTAAGCGTGACATGTTGGGTATCAATTTACTTGGCGTAACATTATATTTCACAATATAAAAAAAAATGGGCTAACTTTACTGTTGTCTTATTTTTTTTATTCAAAAAAGTGAATTTTTTCCAAAAAGAGTGCGCTTTTAAGACCGCTGCACAAATACGGTGCAAAAAAAAGTATTGCAATGACCGCCATTTTATTCTCTAGGGTGTTAGAAGAAAAACCATATATAATGTTTGGGGGTTCTAAGTAATTTTCTAGCAGAAAAACCTGTTTTAAACATGTAAACACCTCAAAATCCAAAACGAGGCTAGTCCTTAAGTGGTTAAAACACTTAGACAATCTAAAAAATATTAGCAAAAAATATGGGGATTTGGTCACACCATATTGCTATTTTGTGCTAAGCCCACTTACTGCGACAAATTACCCCATGATTAGTGGGTCCTACACTATCCATGGATTGGGAGATCCTGCTTCTCTGAACCATGAGAGCAAACACTCTTCTATATGGGAGAACTTTGAGGTCTCCACCCATGACACAAGTGGACACTAATGAGAGGCACTTAATGAAGAAGTGGGGTGCTCCGCACCCAAAGGGATTTGGTCAGAATGCATACAATAAACAAACAAGACCAAATCCCTTTGGGTGTGGAGCACCCAACTCTTTCATTAAGTGCCTCTCATTAGTGTCCACTTGTGTCATGGGTGGAGACCTCAAAGCTCTCCCATATAGAAGAGTGTTTGCTCTCATGGTTCAGAGAAGCAGGATCTCCCAATTCATGGATAGTGTAGGACCCACTAATCATGGGGTACTTTGTCGCAGTAAGTGGGCTTAGCACCATATAGCAATATGGTGTGACCAAATCCCCATATTTTTTGCTGATATTTTTTAGATTGTCTAGATGTTTTAAACTAGCCCTGCTGGAGGTAAATGTCTTTTTTGCATGTGTGCGCTGTAATATTTTGCTCTGCTGTATGGTCCTATGGCTGCACCAGCTTTAATGCATCTTTTAGGGTGTGCCCCCCAAATATCTTGTTTGTTTATGCCTAGTTTGTAGACGCAGGGGAACGGTCCAGTTGGGTTTTCCACTCGCATCTACATCCAATCCTCCTGTGGACAGCAGTATAATCCAATAGTAAAAAAATTCCTATGTCCCACAATGGACTCCAAGAAAAAGATTTTACTGTATTAGTGTAACCCTAATTGAAAATATAAATACAAGTGCTTTTCTGTCTCAAGTAAAGATAACAAAAATGTGCACAAGGTAATGGTGAATGGCAATAAAATTGACAATATGATCATTTCCAATAGTGAACAATGTCCTTCAATGACAAACTTATTAAAGGTGTTAATAAGTCTTTAACTTCATCCACCACAAGGAGGAATCCCCCAATGTGTTCCACTGCAAAAACCCACTCCAAATGTGTATGTGCAAACGTGAAGGGTTACCAGAAGGGCATGACCCCCAATTATGAGTGGTTAAACTGCGCCTGTTAGATATAGCAGTAACACAACCTGAATGGACCTAGGGTTCCATCATCTCTCCTCAGTTTCCCTCCACAGACCACCCACATTATATGAAAAGGAAAAGAAAGTGCCACATGCTCCCAGTAGTGTAAACACCGCTGGATAAAATTTCAATAAAATGGTTTTTAGAACTCATATAACATGCTTCATCATAACACCAATTACTGTTTTGTTTGGCACTGTTATGGAGCCCTAGGTCCATACAGGCGGTGTTACTTCTATATCTAACAGGCGCAGTGTGACCATTCATAACTGGGGTAAGCCTTCACTTTTGGCACTCATATAAAGTGAGTTTGCACATTTTTTATCTTTGAGATTAGCACAGCACTTGTATTAAAATTTTTATTTGTCTATACAGTGCATCTGGAAAGTATTCACAGTGCTTCACTTTTCCCAGATTTTGTTATGTTACAGCCTTATTCCAAAATGGAATAAATTCATTATTTTCCTCAAAATTCTACAAACAATACCCCATAATAACAACATGAAAGAAGTTTTTTTTTAAATCTTTGCAATTTATTAAAAGTAAAAAACGGGAAAAAAAAATCACATGTGTATTCACAGCCTTTGCCACGACACTCAAAATTGAGCTTAGGTGCATCCTGTTTCCACTGATCATCCTTGAGATGTTTCTACAACTTGATTGGAGTCCACCTGTGTTAAATTCAGTTGATTGTACATGATTTGGAAAGGCACAAGGTCCCACAGTTTAACAGTGAATGTCAGAGCACAAACCAAGCCATGAAGTCCAAGGAATTGTCTGTAGACCTCCAAGACAGGCTTGTATCAAGGCACAGATCTAGGGAAGGGTACCGAAAAATTTCTGCAGCATTGAAGGTTCTGCAGCGTTGAAGCAATGAGCACAGTGGTCTCCATCATCCGTAAATGGAAGAAGTTTGGAACCACCAGGACTCTTCTTAGAGCAGGCCGCCCAGCCAAACTGAGTGATCACGAGAGAAGGACCTTAGTCAGGGAGGTGACCAAGAACCCGATGGTCACTCTGACAGAGCTGCAGCATTTCTCTGTGGAGAGAGGAGAACCTTCCAGAAAAACAACTCTCTGCAGCACTCCACCAATCAAGCCTGTATGGTAGAGTGGCCAGGAAGAAGCCACTTCTTCGTAAAAGGCACATGACCGCCCACCTGGAGTTTGCCAAAAGTCACCTGAAGGACTCTGACGATGAAAACAATTCTATGGTCTGATGAAACAAAGATTGATCTGGAAGAAACCAGGCACCACTCATCACCTGGCCAACACCATCACTACAGTGAAGCATGGTGGTGGCAGCATCATGCTGTGGGGATGTTTTTCATTGGCAAGAACTGGGAGACTAGTCAGGATCGAGGGAAAGATGAATGCTGCAATGTACATAGACATCCTTGATGAAGACTTGCTCCGGACCTCAGACTTGGATGAAGGTTCATCTTCCAAAAGGACAACAACCCTAAGCACACAGCCAAGATAAGAAGGGATTGGCTGCAGGTAAACTCTGTGAATGTCCTTGAGTGGCCAAGCCAGAGCCCAGACTTGAACCCAATTGAACAACTCTGGAGAGATGAAAATGGCTGTGCACCGACGCTCCCCATCTAACCTGATGGAGCTTGAGAGGTCCTGCAAAGAAGATTGGGAGAAACTGCCCAAAAATAAGTGTGCCAAGCTTCTAGTATCATACCTAAAAAGACTTGAGGCTGTAATTGGTGCCAAAGGTGCTTCAACAAAGTATTGAGCAAAGGCTGTAAATACTTATGTACATGTGGGTTTTTTTTTGTTTTTTTTTATACATTTTCAAAGATTTCAAACAAACTTCTTTCACATATGGGGTATTGTTTGGAATAACAAAATGTGGAAAAAGTGAAGCGATGTGAATACATTCTGGATGCACTGTATGTTAACCCCTTCTGGACCGCCCACTGTATACGGTATATACGTCATTACTTTGACACTATATACCGTGGTTATGGCACCGGCTAGCTGACATAACCCTGTTTGTTTTTTGTTTGTTTTTTTTAAACTGTGGGCGATCCTCTTTCACATAAGTGGTTCCAGCGGCAGATTCCCCACGGGATCACTTTTATGGGCAGCGGGTGAGGTGCTCAAAACCCCCAGCCCCCCGAACCCCCGCCGCTTCTTGGTAGTTTCCCCCCGCTTACCAGAGCCGTTGGTAAAGGGCGAATCGATCCAATCCCCTGGAGCAATGGGCAGGAAATCGAGTGGGGGCAAGATGGCCCCCCACTCGACTCTATGCCCTTGGAGGACCGGAGTGATGTCTGACGTCGCTTTCGCCTAATAGCCTTAATTTCTTTCTCGAACATCACGGGACACAGAGCCACAGTAATTACTGATGGGTTATATAGGTATCACTGGTGATTGGACACTGGCACACCCTATCAGGAAGTTCAACCCCCTATATAATCCCTCCCCCTTGCAGGGATACCTCAGTTTTTACGCCAGTGTCTTAGGTGATGGACGTGTAAAGATGTCCTGTGCTGAGCTCCAAAGGGAATATCCTAAGATCCTATACTGGGGCAAGCCAGGCGAACCGGATCCATTCAAAGTGTCTTTTCATGGCCGAATTGAATGGTACCCGGGCCTCGTGTCCGAAGAAACGAAGTTTTACCCGTAATGCTTCTCTTTTTAGAGAGCTGGACCCCGCAGATCAGAAAATGGCTTTAAACTTCCTAATTTCTGGCGAGGTGCTTTACGGTCCCAGAACTGTTGGATCCCCCTACTGATGGGGGCCCCAGTCTCTGACGGTTTTTTCAAACGGAGCCCACCGTGAGAGGTGAAGATTGGGTCTGTGTAAACGGCACCCTGCGGCTGGATAAGGTAAGAGGAGATTCCACAGAATTTTTGAGTTCTAGTGGCTTTTCTCCTTTAAGGTAAATGCATGCTATGCCTATTGTGACCACCGGGGGCTGCCAAGAGCACAAACCTACACATGCTGACTGACTGTCTCAGGTGTTCAGTGCTGATTATGTCCCAGCATCTCAAAGCAGGCTGCAAGCAGGTAAGGTGGAAAGGGGGATTTCTCATGTTTGAATGTTCCCCCCAGGCTAGAGAGGGGCCACAGGGGTCTAGAAAGTGGTTATACCACCCGGGCTCTGCGGCCTAATGGCCACCATCTCTGAAGATAGCCGTTCAGGCAGATCTTGTTACCAGTCTCCCTCCTCCCCCCCCCCCCCCCATCCCCAGCCTTTTCTCCAGAAGCATGACAGGAGAGTCGGCAGTGCGGGAAGCGCTCGTTTTTTTTCAAAACTCGAGGGGGGGGGGATGTCAGCACAGAGTGTTTAGACTCCCACTCAGGCCAGCTGCAGGCTATTAAAGGCACTCTGTACAGGTGCACTCAGCCTTCTGAGAGACACAGAGCTGACGGTCGCATGTAAGGTGGGACACAGGCATTCTCCTAGGCAGCATTTACTGAAGTAACACTAGACTGAGCATTGGGTAGCAAGGCTTTTAGCCAGACTACATCGCTCAGCGGGCAGTGTTCATTTGTATACCTCACACCTTGTTGCTTTGCACTATGGGTAGAAGAGGTTCAAGCACCCCAGGAACCAGAGACACTAGGGGATCTCGTTCAGGTTCTGAGGGCCCCCTGTCGGCAGCATCCTCCCCCCCCTAAAGATGGGCCAGGGACGGCTAGCCAGGGAGAGCCATCGGGGTCAGGGGCTACACCTGCTTCTGGCACTTCAGCCCCTGTATATATTACACAAGAGGTTTTTTCCTCAACCATTAATGGTCTAGAGGAAAGATTAATGGCCGTGATTACGTCTTCACTCAGTGGAAGAAAACGCACTAGGCTTTCCTCTGTTCCCCAAGACCCTCAGACAGAGGAGCTCTGGGATAAAGGAGATGAATCCCTTTCAGAGGATCGGGATGGGATGGATGATTCCTCTTCGGAGGATTCAGGTGAAGAGGGACCCTCTGCGACTTCCCAAGAGGAGAAAGTCTTAGTGCAGATCCTCACTGGATTGGTCCGCTCCACATTTAAGTTGCCCATACCTGAAACTGCTAAAGAATCCTCTTCTGCTTTGGGGTCACTGAAACCTTTCCAAGCAGCACATGCTTTTCCTGTTCATACTTTACTTGAAAAGCTTATTTATTCTGAGTGGGATCACCCAGACAAACGTTTTTTTCCGCCGAGAAAGTTTTCAACACTTTATCCGATGGAAGAAAAGTTTATTAAAATGTGGGCAATACCGGCTATTGATGCCGCCATTTCCTCCGTAAATAATAGCCTGACTTGTCCTGTAGACAATGCTCAGATGCTCAGGGATCCTGTATATAAAAGGATGGAATCCCTATTGAAGGATGTTTTCTCCTTAGCAGGATCAGTGGCCCAACCTGCAGTAGCAGCGATTGGAGTCTGTCAATACTTAAGAGACCATGTTAAGCAGGTCATCAAAGTATTACCTGAACAGCAGGCCCAGGGGTTTGCTAACCTTCCAGCGGCCTTATGCTTTGTGGTTGACGCCATTAGAGATTCTATCGTGCAAACCTCCCGTCTTTCACTGGGGTTGGTGCATATACGTAGAATCCTATGGTTGAAAAATTGGTCAGCCGAAGCACCATGTAAGAAGCTACTGGCTGGGTTTCCATTTCGTGGTGCAAGGTTGTTTGGAGAGGACTTGGATAACTATATCAAGAGAATCTCTTGTGGGAAAAGCACTCTCTTACCTGTCAAGAAGAGTAAGCGTCCCTCTTTCAAACGGACTCTTTCCCCAGCGCCGGGGGCTTCAGCCTCCAGGCAGTCTCGACGGCCGCCTCCATCGGGGTCCAGAGACAAGAGTCAACCCCAGGGACAAAAGAAGTCCTGGGGAAAGAAGCCTACTAGGCAAAATACTAAGACCTCTGCATGAGGGGGCGCCCCCGCTCACTCGAGTGGGGGGAAGACTGCGACAGTTCTCAGAGCTCTGGCACGAGGACTTCCAGGACAGATGGGTAGTCTCCACGGTAACCTTAGGGTACAAGCTGGAGTTTCAGGAATTCCCTTCTCCTCGGTTCCTCAGATCAAATGTTCCCAGAGACCCAGAGAAGAAGCAGTCGCTCCTTCTAGCGTTAGAGCGACTTTTGTCGCAGGAGGTCATTATGATAGTTCCCGCAAAGGACCAGGGATTGGGCTTCTATTCCAACCTTTTTACGGTCCAAAAGCCAAATGGGGATGTCAGGCCCATTTTGGACTTAAGGGATCTGAACCGATTCCTAAGGATTCAATCCTTCCGCATGGAATCAGTTCGAACAGTAGTTCCCACCCTGCAGGGAGGAGAATTTCTGGCATCAATAGACATCAGAGATGCATATCTGCATGTGCCCATTTTTCCTGCTCATCAGAAGTTTCTGCGCTTCGAGGTAGGAGGGCGCCATTTCCAGTTTGTGGCTCTGCCTTTTGTGATAGCCACTGCACCTCGAGTGTTCACAAAGATCTTGGCTCCTCCTCTGGCCAGATTAAGGGCTCAGGGTATAGCTGTCATAGCATACCTAGACGACCTGCTCTTGATAGACCGGTCGGTAGCCTCTTTGAATGGAAATTTGAGGACCACGGTCAGGTATCTAGAACACCTGGGTTGGATCCTCAACTTAGAAAAGTCTTTCCTAAAACCAGTAAGAAAACTGGAGTATTTAGGTCTGATTATAGATACAAGCCAGGAGAAAATATTTCTACCCCAGGCAAAGATCACTGCTTTGAGAGAGCTGATTCTGACAGTAAGGACCAAGAAGGGTCCCTCAGTCCGCCTTTGTATGAGGCTACTAGGGAAGATGGTGTCTTCATTCGAAGCAGTTCCCTATGCTCAGTTTCACTCAAGAATGCTGCAACACAGTATTCTGTCGACCTGGAACAAGAAGGTTCAGGCATTAGACTTTCTGATGCACCTGTCGCATGCGGTGCGTCAGAGCCTCAATTGGTGGCTCATACCCGAAAACCTGCAGAAGGGGAAATCCTTTCTACCGGTTACCTGGACGGTGGTAACAACAGATGCCAGTCTGTCAGGTTGGGGAGCAGTTCTGGAACAGGCTGCGGTCCAAGGGGTATGGTCCAAGACAGAGAGGACCTTACCCATCAACATTCTGGAGATCCGGGCGATACATCTAGCTCTAAAAGCCTGGACTATCAGGCTACAGGGTTGTCCGGTCAGGATCCAGTCCGACAATGCCACAGCAGTGGCTTATGTCAATCATCAGGGAGGCACCCGGAGCCGAGCTGCTCAAAAAGAGGTGAACCAGATCTTAGTCTGGGCAGAGATGCATGTGCCATGCATATCGGCAGTTTTCATCCCGGGAATAGAGAATTGGCAGGCGGACTATCTAAGTCGCCAGCAGTTACTTCCAGGGGAATGGTCTCTGCATCCCGATGTCTTTTGGGCCATATGCCAAAGATGGGGGGTTCCAGATGTAGATCTCTTTGCATCCCGATTCAACAAAAAGATAGACAGATTTGTGGCAAGGACAAAAGATCCTCTTGCATGCGGGACGGATGCGTTGGTGATTCCGTGGCATCGGTTCTCACTGATTTACGCATTCCCGCCTATTCTGCTACTACCACGACTCCTTCGCAGGATCAGGCAGGAAAGGAAGTCGGTACTTCTGGTGGCCCCCGCTTGGCCCAGAAGGACTTGGTATGCAGAAATAGTAAGGATGACGGTGGGTTCCCCGTGGACCCTACCGGTACGCCCAGACCTGTTATCTCAGGGTCCAGTGTTCCATCCTGCCTTACAAACGCTAAATTTGATGGTTTGGCTATTGAGACCCACGTTCTGAAGAGTCGTGGGCTCTCAGGTCCTGTCATATCTACCTTGATTAATGCAAGGAAGCCAGCTTCCAGGATGATTTATCATAGAGTCTGGAAGGCTTATATAACCTGGTGTGAATCCAGAGGTTGGCATCCCAGGAAATATGTCATAGGTAGAATCCTTGATTTTCTACAGATGGGATTAGAGATGAAGCTGGCCTTGAGTACCATCAAGGGCCAGGTTTCTGCTTTATCAGTATTATTTCAGTGACCACTTGCTTCGCATTCTTTGGTCCGAAACTTTATGCAGGGGGTGATGCGTCTTAATCCTCCGGTTAAAGCGCCCCTAAACCCCTGGGACTTGAATTTGGTCCTGGCTGTGTTACAGAAACAGCCTTTTGAACCAATAAGTCAGATTCCTTTGGTCTTGTTGACAAGGAAATAAATTTTTCTGGTGGCCATCTCTTCTGCTAGAAGAGTATCAGAATTAGCAGCTCTTTCCTGTAAGGAACCTTATTTGATTATACACAAGGATAGAGTGGTACTACACCCTCATCCTAGTTTTTTACCGAAGGTGGTTTCTGATTTTCATTTAAACCAAGACATTGTTCTACCTTCCTTTTTTCCAGATCCCTGTTCTCCGGAAGAGAGATCTCTACATTCGTTGGATGTAGTAAGAGCAGTTAAGGCCTATCTAGGGGCAACTACTCAGATCCGCAAGACGGATGTTTTGTTTGTGCTGCCAGAGGGTCCCAATAGAGGACAGGCAGCGTCAAAAGCTACCATTTCTAAATGGATTCGACAGTTGATCATTCAAGCTTACGGTTTGAAACAGAAGATTCCTCCGTTTCAGATCAGGGCACATTCCACAAGGGCTATTGGTGCTTCTTGGGCAGTGCATCACCGGGCCTCTATGGCTCAAATCTGCAAGGCCGCAACCTGGTCTTCAGTTCATACATTCACCAGATTCTATCAGGTGGATGTGAGAAGGCGTGAGGATATCGCCTTTGGGCGTAGTGTGCTGCAGGCAGCGGTACAGGGTCCTCAGGTCTGATTGCACCCTACTTGGTCGTGGTTCCCCCCCCTCAGGTAGCATTGCTCTGGGACATCCCATCAGTAATTACTGTGGCTCTGTGTCCCGTGATGTTCGAGAAAGAAAATAGGATTTTTTAAAACAGCTTACCTGTAAAATCCTTTTCTTTCGAAGGACATCACGGGACACAGAGGTCCCGCCCCTCTTCTAATACACTATATTGCTTGGCTACAAAACTGAGGTATCCCTGCAAGGGGGAGGGATTATATAGGGGGTTGAACTTCCTGATAGGGTGTGCCAGTGTCCAATCACCAGTGATACCTATATAACCCATCAGTAATTACTGTGGCTTTGTGTCCCGTGATGTCCTTCGAAAGAAAAGGATTTTACAGGTAAGCTGTTTTAAAAAATCCTATTTTTTTTATCAATAACAGCAGAAAAAGGGCACCTAGGTCAGTGTGATAGTAAAAGCAAGTAACACTTTATTCAGATACACTTACATAAAAGTATCTTGCAAGCTGCACACAGGGTGGATGTGGATCATCAATCAAGCAGTCAGCCGTCACAAGGGATGAGAAGACCACTGTGGGGATAAGCTCAGACCTGACATATGGAGGTGTAAAACCAGCAGCGTCTCCAGCTCTCACACCTGCTCTCACAGAGCGAGAAAGAGACCAAATCAGGACGGGGGCAGGCCACAACGCGTTTCTGAGGCGCCGCCTCCTTCAGGCAAAAACTTAGGTTGTGAAAGCTGGAGACGCTGCTGGTTATACACCTCCAGTGCTAGGGCTAGCTGCCTCCATATCACTGATCACTCCCTCAGGTGTTTTATATCCTGAGTCTTCTCATTAAAAAGAAAAATAAATGCAGCCCTAGTGTGCTTTTGAGTGCATTGATTTGAAGTATAGTAAATTACAAATAGTTTTTTTTAGAATTCTTATGTATTCTATAATGTTTATTAACTTGACAATCTCTTCGCTCAGTGATGGATAACAGTATTTATTTTATTTTTTTTTACATTTCTTTAAGGATATGTCTAGCAGTCCCACATCCAGTCCTAAGACTAAATTAACAGCCGCATCCCATAAACCAGGGCAAACAACATTACCACTGAAGACCACAATGAGACCAGGAACCACTGTAAATCCAAAAACTCAAGGTATGGTATGCACTCTAAATAGTTTGTTTAGACAGGATTTTTTCCAACAAACATTTCAGTCTTCATTATTTCTAACAGCAATGTTTTTCTGTGTTGAGTTTAGTAAAGTGTTTTGTGCCTGGATTTCAGAAATTCTGCGCTGGGTGGATGCTCTTAGTGCTTCCTATAGGATATCCATGTTTTTCCACTCTGGCAGACTGTTTCAATATGGGAATCCTGTTTTACGATGACATTGGAAATTAATTACATATTTTGTTTTTTTCTCCTCCCTTTATGCATTGTGCATTTTGTCTTCCAGCCCAGTTTGCAGCTTTCCTGAAACAAAACATGCTGGTGAGGAAGTCTCTCCCTGCAGGTTCATCCTCTTGTGTATTTGGTGAGTATTCACATTTGAATGCCCCCATTTTGCACAGCACAGAAAATTTTACTTGGGGCATTGTTTATTCAAAGGGAAACACATTGGGGGGCATTTAATAATTATGTCACACAGCACAGTCAATGCTAAGCAGGAGATTTATTATAATTATGCAGCTTCATATATAAATTTCTCCCTCTGCATCTTTGGAGTAACACAGCGACAGAATAATACTTGCTTTTGGCCACTTCTTCATCATTGTGCATGTGTATTGTGTGACAAATCTGGCTCAGACCTCAAAACGGTCTCATTTGGATATACATAATAAAGGGAGCAAGGGTCATAAAAAATTATTAAAAGCACAGCCTGATTTCTGTCTTAACCGTTTTTCTACCACAACCGTTTTTTCAGATTTTGCACATTGGGTCCCTTGCACACAGTAATTTTTGGGTGCTGGAAGGCATGAGTGCAGCATTCAGCTCTTTTGCCTGCACCCTTTCAAAGTCTATGGCAGAGGTATGGGGGCTGAATGCTGTACCAATTGTAGGTCATGTTTAGGCCCCTATGGGTTTAGGAACAAATGCCCAGAACACAGGTACCACTTGGTACAATATTCATCCCAGTCCATCTGTAGCCTGCTATAGAATTTGTGTAAGGGGCCTTAAAAAGCACATTTTAGGCCTGAAAATTAGTTAAATCCTCTAAGCGTTATAGCCTTTCTGAAATTTTTTTTTATGAACAATTTTTTTATGTCACATCATATTAAAACACACCTTTAACAAAAGGATATTATTAGTAAAGAACACATTTATTTTGACATTAATGCACAAAAACACACAATATACTACCCCCCCCCCCCTTTTTTTTTTCTTGTAAAATGTAAAAAAAATTAGGTTGCAAAGACTAAATAGATACCTAACATGTCAAGACCTAAAGTTGCGTGTGCCAGTGAAACGGCAACAAGCTGGTACCCAAAGATGTCCATAGGCGACACTTTAAAGGTTATCAATTGAAAGTTAACCATGAATGATGGCCCCAGAAATATTGCATTTCTAAGTATCATAAATGTTAAGCTTTCCTTTAGAAGATTTCGTTTTAACCCATTATTTTTCTGAAATTATTCTGGAGAAGTTGGCTTTAGACCCTGGGAGGTGTTTGTCACCTGCAGTCTTAAGCCCCGTCCACAAGGGCTGAATGTCAGGAGACAACGGCCGGTTAAAAAAAAAACGTCCGACATTCAGCCTGTGTGTATGTTGGTCTGTCCGACAGAACCCGACCGCACATACTGGAAGACCAGCAGCTGACTGATTCCGATCAGCGCTCTCAGCCAGTGGCAGAGCGTGCTGATTGAACTGTTCTGGCAGGGGTCAGAACCCAACAGCTCAGCAGGGAAGATCGCTGAAATAAACTTGCATGGTTAGTACATCAGCTCCGACCGGAGTTGTCAGTTTTTGTTTTTTGTAGTGTGTACCCGGCTTTTAGCCGGCCATATCTGTTCAGATCTGTTCCTGCTGAACCAGTGTCTTGCCGAGAAAGTTCCCTCAGCGGATAAGGACCCCCCTGTACTGCCAGCGCTTGCGCAGTACGAATGACTAGGAGCCGCCGAAAATAGCCGAAGAAAAACTTCAATCAGCTGTACACGGCGCCTGCGCCCTAGGTCCAGGTTCAAGCCCCACCATCCAAGTGGACCTAGAGGGAGAATAAAAAAGTGCCGAGCGCAGCGAGGCCTTGCCCGAAGCGCGGCGAGCGAAGCGAGCCTGCGAGGGGCCCTCTTACAGGCGCCGTGTACAGCTGATTTCTTCTCTATTTCGCTTCGGATATTTCCGCCAGCTCCTACTGCGCAGGCCAGGGGGGTCCTTATCCGCCGAGAGGAACTTTCTCGGCAGAACACCGGCAACCATTCAAACCATGTGTGAGCAGGCTGGATGGGCCCAAGTTGATTTATCTTGGGTAAAACCGGCCTGTCGAATTTTACATTTGATTATTGCTAGTGGCTATTATTCCCCAGGGGTGCAGTAAAGAAAATCGTTCTGTCCATGGCCGGCTTTAAGTAGCCACTTTTGAAAAATGACTAACTGTAACGGACATATCTGTCGTTTCAAAAATTGGTTCCTGCTGTTGTGGAACCCTAGTAAAATGTGTTCCACCTAAAAACCAAAAGCAGTGGGGGCGTGGCCTGACACTGCATGGAGTAGGACGTGTGGACTCTGAGCTCCGTCTATTACTCCTGTAAAATCATTAATCCTGGACCTATTCACTGACCAACTGGCTGGACTACCTCTCTGGGACACCTGGGACAGCTGGCCCTGACTCCTTGAAGAAAAAAACGCACGGCGGCCCGAACGGAGCGGCGATCTCCCGCTCGGCGGGTAAAAAAACTAATCGAGACCACGGCTTCGGCCTACAACCGGAGGCCGCGGCCATCTTGGTACACCTCGTTCTCGGCCCTGCTTGGATCCAGCCACATAACACAGGTACCTGGCTGCTAGAAAACTCCCTGAAGGAGCTACACTGTACTCATCCCTCCTCCTCCTAGCCTGCTCACCCATCTGAGGCCCAGAGAGACTGACACTTACAAACGGCCTAGCTGGCGGCCTGGGCCTACATGTGCTGACCGGCGGCCATCTTGGCACACCTGCCCCTTATACCTGTGCAGTACACATAGACCGCAGCCCTGCTGTCCCCCTGTAAGGGAGGTTTCTCCTGAGGACGTGGCCTGACAGTGGAATAGGACGCATTCCTGAGAAGATCTGCCCAGTACTCCTGATTTTACCTCATCCTGCACCCGCAGACTCCTCTAAACAAGCTTAGTAGCTTCCCTCTTGTGACCGCTGAAGAATCCAGTCAAGATGTCTCCCACAAAGGCTCAGAAAGCAGCGACGGCGGCAAAACTAGCCCAGTACCGCCGGCAGGAAGGAGAGGAGATGGAGGAAAATGATGCCGCGGAAAAGCCTGAGGAGGAACGCCCGGCGGGAGATACGGATCGGCTTCTCGAGGCAATCACATTCTGCAGAACTTCACTAACAGCCCAGATAGAGGAGGTAAAGGTAGATATATCTCTGATCCGGCAAGATTTACATAAACTCCGGGACCGGGTTAAAACTACAGAAAACCGAATCAGCAATGTGGAAGACGCCATCCCGCCCCTGCAAGAGGGGACAGAACGTATACAGCGCCAAATCCAGCAACTGTTCTCCAAGCAAGACGAAATGGAGAACAGACTGAGGAGATGCAACCTGCGATTAATTGGCCTCCCTGAAGGCGCTGAGGGAAAGGACCCCACCACATTCCTGGAGCAGCTACTCATCACACACTATGGCAGAGAGGCTTTCTCCCCAATGCTAGCTGTGGAAAGGGCCCACCGAATGCCTGCCAGACCGCCTCCGCAGGGAGCACCCCCGCGCACCTTTATAGCCAAGCTCCTTAATTATAAGGATCGGGATGCGGCCCTGAGAATGGCGCGAGAAAAAGGCAATATTCAACTAGGGAACAGTAAAATCGCCATATTCCCTGACTTCTCAACAGAAGTACAGCGCCGCAGACAAGGATTCACAGAAGTCAAACGCAGGCTGAGATCAAAGCAAATTAAATATGCCATGCTATTTCCAGCCCGACTCCGAGTAGAGCAAGATGGCAGAGTTCACTTTTTTGAGGACCCCGAGGAGGTGATAACCTGGCTGGAACACCAGGGGGCACCGGAGAGAGCAGACTGATACCGCTGTAAGTACTTTTTTTTTTGCCTTTTTTTTTTTTTCTTCTTTTTGCTACCACTTACCACAATCAATACAGCATACAACTCCTGACACTTATTGCAGACCTGATTAGAAATTAACAGATATACGCTGTGCACTGAAGTGGACATATACAGATCAAACTGCTAGATTTAAATATTCTTTGCACTAGCCCATTTATTCGCTCAGGGAGCCAGATGGAAGACCCGCCAAGGAACTGTGAGTTGTATCCTTACCACGAGAGTCAAGTTTAGCCTAACAGTCAACAAGCTGATTTTTTTCCCTTACCCACATTTTTTACCTTAATTTGTTTTCCCCTGACATCTGAAGTGGCTCAATATGTTTTTTTGAGAAGACGGAGCCCCGGAGAGGACACAGTCCTGCCCCTCTATTGCAAAGTGCAGCGAGACTTTACCCCACTCGACATCAGAGAATATGCTAGTGGGATTGGGGACCACTGCAATGAACAATTATATACCGCTCCTCCAATACGGAGTGTAACCCGTCAGCACTCTCTTGTGCAGTGGCCCCAAGTGCTCACATGTTTATGGCTTCAACATGCAAAGTTTTGTATTTCCTTGTTGGGGATTTTCAGTCGGTTTGGGGATGATGCCTGCAACGGTTGGGGAGGTTGCAAGGCGTGGTGGGGGGGATAGTTCAACCGTTGAACAGATTTATATGTGTCATAACTAGATGGTACACCAACCAAAGTTGGACATTGTTGTTGCAGACAAAAAACGTTATGCTATACTTAGTACAATGCACACTAAATATACATTACAGACATCTGAGTAGACTAACCAAAAATCTAGATGTATATATGCTGGCTGAAATACGTTGCTGTATAGAAGGGAACACATGGGGACCCTAAAGTTTCTTACCTGGAATGTGCGGGGCCTGCGTGAGAAGATAAAACGCTCGACGGCCCTCACGTTCCTTAAAAAACAACACGCTGACATCTTGGTCTTAGTGGAGACTCATGTGGAAGGGAGATTGCAAATGGCTCTTCGCCGACCATGGGTCGGATGGGCATTTCATTCAACCTACACATCACACGCACGTGGAGTATCAGTTTTGGTGGCCAAATCGGTACAATTTGAGCTTATAGAGGTTTCCACAGACCCGCAGGGACGGTATGTCTTTTTATCTGTCAAGCTGTATGGGGAACCTTTTCTTATTCTGGCTTTCTATGTACCCCCCCCATTCTCCATACCCATAATCTTAGAGGGCTTCACATTCATGACCAAACACCCCACAGTCCAGGCGGTCTGGCTGGGGGATTTTAACACCACACTAAACCCCTCGGTAGATATACTTCAACCCTCGAATCCACATCCAATAACCAACAGAGAAACCAAATTTGCCAAGCTAATTTCCTCCTTTCACCTTGTGGATTCTTGGAGATACAAATACCCACACAAACAATCATTCTCTTGTTTCTCTTCCTTCCACAGCTCTATGTCTAGAATTGACATGATACTGTTATCACAAAGTCTCACACCCCGACTACTGGAGACGGCTTTTTCTCCCAGGTTGTTGTCTGACCATAGCCCATACTGGATTACACTAAGCGTGCCCACTGACAAACCAAAGCGGAATTGGCGATTAAACCCGTTCTGGCTCTCGCTACTCCCTGAGGATGATGAACTTATGAATGAGTGGAAGTCGTTCTTCAGGAACAACGACCGCTCAGCTTCCCTGGCAACAATCTGGGAGTCTTTTAAATCTCATGTTCGCATGATACTCTCAACCCGCATTAACAGAGTTAAAACAGATTCCTCTGGAGAGCTTGATAGAGCGATAGCGGTACTATCCCAATCCGAACAAAACTATATAGATGATCCCTCTCCCGCAAATGCAGACTCACTTAAACTACAGGCCAGAGTAGTAGCCCAACTCCAATATGGGAAAGAAAGACACAAAATGTTCTTTGCTAAACAAAAGCTGTTTGAGCACGGGGAAAAGGCTGGCAAGCTCCTAGCATACCTGGTACACAGTGAAGATAGACCCCCTGTGGTAATATCTTTACACGGTCCTGGCGGTGAATCCATCACTGATCCCCTCACAGTAACCTCTATGTTCAGGGATTTTTTTATTGACCTCTACACCTCAAAAAGTCCTGAGGATAAGGGCCCAATGAACTCCTTTTTGGAGGAGACGGCGTTTCCCCAGTTAACAAAAGACCAGGTTGACCTTCTTGAGGCACCACTCAATGAGGAAGAAATAGCGTTGGCTATTGCTGGATTTGCCAGGTCCAAATCCCCGGGCTCGGACGGCCTACCTATAGAATTTTACTCCCAATTCGGTGATTTTTTGATCCCAAAACTTCTAACCTTATATAATCACCTATTCGAGACATTTACACTCCCCGCTTCTATGAGAGAAGCAACAATAGTCCTCATACCCAAACCGGGAAAAGATCCAGGATACCCCGAATCCTACCGCCCAATCTCCCTATTACAAGTAGATATCAAGATATTAGCCAAGGTACTCTCCCTCCGACTCAATCAGGTCATTCTCTCTCTGATACATACGGATCAGGCGGGGTTCATGCCTGGTCGTAACACCTCGTTCAACCTACGAAAATTGTTTATAAATTTACAGGCCACACATGAAAATGTGGGATCCCGGGTGATTGTGACGCTTGACACGGCCAAGGCATTCGACTCCGTGGAGTGGGGATACTTGTGGCAATGCTTGGGAAGATATGGCTTTGGCCCCAGATTCCTTAAGTGGATCAAACTGCTTTATCAAAACCCCACAGCTAGAGTGGTGGCGAACAGATGGCCGTCTCAGGAGTTTGACCTCAGCCGAGGCACGAGACAGGGCTGCCCTCTTTCCCCACTTCTCTATGCCTTGGCTGCAGAGCCTCTGGCTGTGTCGATCCGTGCAGACCCCGAGATTGTGGGTCTACAAATGGGAACCTTAACTGAAAAAATTAGTTTATATGCGGACGATACCCTATTATACCTCGCTGACTCAGGCCCATCCCTTCAAAAAGCACTACAGTTGATCGAACATTTTGGAACGTTTTCTGGTTTAAAGATGAACTGGGAAAAGTCTCAGATACTACCTATAGACAGTTTCCCACCATCTGAATCATGGACAGATACCCCACTAAAAAGAGCAGACACAATCAAATACTTGGGAATCCATATATCCAGAGATCCGGCTGATTATATTCCCCTTAACATTGAACCCCTTTTTTCACTAGTCAAAACCAAACTACGTACTTGGGCCCGCCTACCACTAGGAGTATGGGGTCGCATAAATCTGATAAAAATGGTCCTTCTCCCAAAAATTCTTTACATATTGTGGCATACCCCACTCTATCTCCCATTAAAACACTTTAAGTCTCTTGAAGCTTTACTCAAACCCTTTGTGTGGGGGACTAGCAGACATAAAATCGCATGGTCAGCGCTTAAAAACCCGACAGACATGGGGGGAATGGCCCTACCGGATCTGAACCTTTATTACATTGCATCACAATTATCACAACTATTCCACATAGACAAGACAGACAACGTACGCTTCCTGACCCTTCTTTGTTCCAAAAGTGTGCAACTCACAGGCGACTCTCTATACGCAATATCGGCGGGATCCAGGAATACTGAAATGGGGGGAGACAAGAAGTCCTTGCTATACCATTATAGACGTATTTGGGACCTTGCCTCCACCAAATTAGAAATACCAAGACTGCATGATCATACACCGATATGGCACAATAGAGATATGTCAGAATTCATTAACATACCGGGCTCGGAGCTGTGGGAGTCTAGGGGAATTTACTATATACATCATCTGCTGTTCAATGGAACTCTCAAAACCTACGACATACTCAAAGAGGAATTCTCACTTCCACACTTCATGTTCTTCAGATACCTGCAAGTAAGACATGCAACCCAAACACAATTATCACAGGTTGAGGCTCCTCCTGCTCTTCATCCCGTTATGGCTATTGTTAAAAGTACAGACCCACGTGGACTAATATCCACATTTTATAATATGCTTCTAACTCCCACCTCGTCAAAAATAGCGTTTGATTTGAAGCCTCGATGGGAGAGAGAGGTGGGCCCGATGGAAAATGAGGAGTGGGAGGAAGCCCTCGGGACATGCAAAGCAGTATCACCAAAACTCTCGGACAGACTCTCTCAGATTTACATAACACATAGAACATACCTCACCCCAATTCGAGTAGCCAGATATAAGCGTAATCAGTCCACTCTATGCCCGATGTGCGGCCTAGAAACAGGTACGTTCTTTCATTTAATATGGACATGCCCCAAGATACAACAACTATGGAAACAGGTCATAACATTTCTACACGACACCATGGGCTCCCCAATAGCGTTAGAACCAAAACAATGTCTCCTAGGGATATTTCCAGACACAGTTGACAAATTCACCAAGATATTCCTACATGAGACTCTATTCTCCGTCAGAAAAATTATTGCAAGAAAGTGGATGAGACCATCCCCTCCCAGTGTGACGGAGTGGAAAATAGAAGTTAACAGTACCTTGCCATACAAAAAACATATTTACATTAATAGAGGATGTCCGACAAAATACAACAAAATCTGGGATCGATGGTTGCAAGAACCTGAAACTTGCACTTAACCATAAACTCGCTCAGTAATACAGCACGTGGATCTCTGTACCTAAAACTCTATTCCAGATACACACAGAGAAAGTATAAACCAAAAGATACCACGGGTCATGTTGTTCTCCCAAAATGGTCATGTCTGTACTAAACACAATATATCCCCTATAGACTTAAAGGTATAAAACAGCGTCACATTATGCATATATATACCACGTGTACTAAAATAAAATACAATTAAACCAGATATGTTCAACGGGGGGGGGGGGGGGGGTGGGAGGGAGATAATATTACACATTATGATGATAGTAGTTCATGGTGGTATACATTTATTTCTACATTGACATATACTACCTCTAATGTTGATTATATTAACAATGTATACTGTCCTTGTTTAATGCGCTTTTTTATGTATATATATTTATACATATTGGTAATACTATGTATTTATATGTATCATCTTTGCCTAATAAAACCTTGTTTGATGAAAAAAAAACAAAAGCAGTGACCGATCTCTCTGGGATACCAAAAATTGGTTTGAAGATCCCACTGCAAACAACCAAATGTTATGCTTTGTGGTTAAATACTTCATTAAACTAACTATCCGCTTCTGTGCCCAGTCCCAGTATCTTCAGAAACAGACGATAAGGACGACAACAGAGTGCAGCTGAAGAGACCTCCCAGCCCTGGAAACAGCTCTGGAATGAAGCCTTCCAAGCGTCCAAAAATCAAAGTGACCATTGTCTCTCATGGTGACGGAGCAGGAGGAGGCACCTCTAGCTCACAGGAAGGTCTGTGATTGTGACTAATATACTGTCTGCTGCGAACGTGCTACTTGCCTAACTCTTGTGCTGCTTCACACACCTGTTTCCTAGTAGAATAGGTACAGGAAATGAGACTTCTTATCTAACCAACTGAACTGTTCTCCTGACACTGACCTCCTAGAGAATATGGGCATTGGTCCAGCAGCCTCTTGTTTTTGCTTTCATCTGCAGCCCAAGGTTTTCTGTGCTAACTGCATTTCACCACCGAGCACACGCCATAGTAATCATGAGGACCAGAGTGACTTTTGCAGAACTGTATTATATCTGTAAGATGAATTGCAGGAAGCACAGAACTGCCTTCCCCCATCTCCTGTAACTAGATCTGAGCAGTTGATGACATTTTGTAAGCAGTGCTGCCCAGCTCAGCCAGTTCAGCTGCCCTAGTTTTAAGACGGCCACAGTTTACAGATCACTAATGTGTAATTTACTACCAGAGTTTTTGCATTTGCCCCACCATTCTGACCATTGTGGCTCTTTCCTTTAAGTGCCTCTTGGTCTTTTCAACATTAAGCAACCGTTTCCCAGATCTACAGAGCTGCCACCTGGTCATGTTCTCTCAGATGGATGTCGTGGCCTCATCTGATGCAAACTTTGAGCGTAAGGTCTTTCAGGTGGGTCTTTAAAGCTGCAGACAGTCCCAAACTTTCTCTAGTTTTTCCTGAGCCTGTAAGCATTTGTTTGCTGTGTTCTCCACCCCTCATTTGGACTGCTTTTGGGCTTACCAAATTTTAAAGATATCTATGTTCCTCACTGGATGAGAAGGAGAATAGAATTTTTGTAAAATCCTATTCTTGCAGTCGATGAAGGGATGCAGGTTCCATCCCTCTGTATTTATGATAAAAAAAATTTTGGCTGCTCACTGTGCTGGAAAATCATTGGGCCTCATGCACTCAGGATGTTTTGCACTCCTCCTGGAAACACTTATTCCTGGCAGCAGCGTTTTGTCAGAAAAAACACGAGATGCTTGTAAACCTGTGTAACGAGTTTAGGCATGTTTATAGGTGTCAAGCCCTTGGGCATTAAATTCATTGGCCAAAATAATAATGTATTCTGGCTATTAAAATGAATTATCAATCAGGCGCTAAATGCGCCTAGCGTTAACGCGCATTTAGATGCGTTTACACTAGTCAAGCATTTTTTCTGCCAAAACACTGCTGCTCCTAGACACATGGACAGTGAGGTTTTTGAGGCCTTAGTGACACATCAAACACAGGTATTCTTCCTTTAACATGCTTAACCACTTCCGGACCGCCCACTGCAGCAGGGCGGCCCGGCTGCTCAAAACGACGTACCTGTACGTCGTTTCGTGCATGAGATACTTTAGGCAGATCCCTGTTCTGACAGGGGACAGCATGGAGATCTGCTGTTCCTAATGATCGGGAACAGCGATCTCTGTGTTGTCCCAGTGAGCTTATCCCCCACACAGAACACACTCAGGGGACACAGTTAACCCCTTGATCGCCCCCTAGTGTTAGTCTATTCCTCGCCAGTCTCATTTACACATTGGTCAGTGCATTTTTTTTTAGCACTGATGACTGTATTGGTGTCACTGGTATACAAAAAGTGTCGATTAGGGTCAAATTTGTCAGCCGCAATGTCGCAGTCCCGCTAGAAAATCGCAGATCGCCGTCATTACCAGTAAAAACAATTAAAAAATAAATAAAAGTCCATTAATCTAGCTTTTTTTTATATTGGAAATAAGATCTTGTCAAATGTAAGTTAAACTAATGCTAATATTTAAAGATGTAAATGTACGTCATAACATCATCATGTAAGATGTAATTGTTTTCTTTTCTATGCAGCCTCAAAGTCTTCATCTTCACCAGTGATTGGCCAGTCTACAGTGGGTACAAAAGAGATCTCCAGTCTGCTTACTTCATCTAAGTAGGTTTTGTGCATCTACCTTGTCATTAGTGTCAGCTCAAATGTTGCCAGTCATTATAATTCGTAAAGGATGTTTTTAGACAGAATAGTAATTCAACTGCTATTCTCAATGTCAGTCATAAAGGTTTTTTTAATGTGATGAAACCTTTGCAGCTGTTGCTCTGGGCATTTTAATTTTGTGTATCTCTGGGTCATCACTGAATTTGTGAAATATTGAATATTATTCTTCCACCTTAACACCAAAAAATAAAAAAATTCCCAACACCCTCCCCACCCCTCTGGTCTTAACTGTGTTTATCTGCTGTGCCAATAACCTTCCACCTCCCTTGTGTACCGATGTACCTATCCATACGCTTTCAAACTCTGTACACAGCTGGCTGTGTAGCAGCATAATGGCGGAAATGGCTATTGCTGTCTCTTCTTGCTTAAAGCAGACCTACAAGTGAAAGTACCACTCGTGCTCGTTTGCATAAGATTTTTAAGCATTTATTGTAAATGCTTAATTTAAAAAATTTTTGTACATTATTTATTTAATTCATGAATTGTTGCACATATTTATTTTATAATTTGTTGCACATGTTTTTTTACACATCTGTTTGGCTAATCCTAACAGGATGAAATGGTTTATATTTAGTGATAGAATTGTTGGAGCTAGCACTGGTACATATTCCCATTTATTATATTATCAATGGACTGTTGTCAGTAGGGTTCAAACCCACAGCTGTGTTGCACCAAATACAAAAGGATCTTCCCTGGTAGAGATGGAAAGAGTGTAGAGTAACCTAACTGGTATCACCAGTTATACCCAGCTTCATCAGGGGCACTCCCCAAATATTGGGGGAGTTTAGAGCATTTACCTATGCTTTTGACTGCCTGTTCTGTACATACCTCTGCTGAGGAAAAGGACTCATAATTTGTCGCCCACGTCCCTGGGCCCAGATGGACAATATCAGGACCTTGCTACAGAAGATCGGGGAGATCCTGTAAGTTTACTGATTAGCATTACAACCTAGTATCTGGTACTGATGCTGGTAGGTTGTTCTACAGGTCCAGGACAATGATCCCCGGGGGGGGTTGTGGTTGTATCCCCGAAGGCCTTTATTTCTTGCAGCCTTAACCTGGTGAGAGCAGCCTTGTGAGAAATTCCCCATGTGGTTGTCTCCATTGCCAGTGTACCTTTCCTGCAGGCCCATAGGGTGCTTTGCTGCTGCTGGAAGGGTAGGCGTGTCGGCTGCCTGTGTTTGGTGTTTGTTAACTTATTCTGCTGCATGCCTCAGTCTTCACTGCTATTGTGATATCAGTGGAGAAGGGAGTTGGTTCTGGCTGCACAGCATGCACATATGACATCACTGCCGCATGTGCAGCCACATTTTGGGGTCCCCAGCATCTGATACATGAGGAAGCATTCCTGTAGCAGTGGACGTATTTCCGGTTTGGGATGAGGCTTGTATATCTCAGAAAACCTTGGCAGAATGCAGGCAGCAATGTCGGGGGACAAACGGATGGGCTCTCAAATCCTTTCTTTGCATAGGGAATGCCCCCTGCATAATTTGCCCTCCCTACAGGGTCAGATTAGTTTGGAGTCCCTGCTCTTATCTGGTCTTTCCCCTGATTCAGAGACTTGTTCCTTCAATTTCTTCCTGTCTGGGGGCCAACTTGGGATTGAACAAACAGCTCTCAGGGGTTCTCACTGGGTTGGAATGCCTAGATGTAGATGTGGTCACTTTTTCTCCTTCCCTTTTGTGAGAGGATGAGGTGTTGGAGGGATTATCCTTTGGACTCAGATGTGGAAGAAAGGGAAACAAATTGGGAGTCCTCTTTTGAAGACGAACATGGGTCCTGGCGCGTCTCAGACACAGAGGACCACGGTTGTGTTTTTTTTTTGTGCGGATGCAGTCAGAACTAACGCTTACCCATATATATTCCAATCTGACTATGCAATCAATTCTAGATTAACCAAAACTATGTAACACGAGGACCCTCCCTAACTATCCAACTAAATTGTAACCAATTGGCTAGAATTGTGCACTACATTGTTGGTAGAGTAAATGAACAGATTTTAATGTGTGGTAAAAGCCACCATCCACATTACAATCTGCCCATACAATTTTTGTACAGTCAACTTGAGATTTACCAAAGCTATGCAATATGACTACCTACCATGAATTTTCTGAACAATTCATATCCAGTGAACTTTTAGCCATCAATTCGGGCAAGCCCTTGCACTACAAAGTGATCACCTGGAGGTGTTCAAAGCTTTTATCGGAGGTGGAGGACTCTGTGGGTCTTGTGACTTTCTGGCTCAATGGAAAGCTGGATAAGGGATCCTCAGATGTTTGCTGTGGCTATCCTTGTGACACCCTAAGATTAGTTTTCTGCTGTGGTGGGGCCTGATATTCCATCCTGCTTTACAAATGCTGGCTTTGACAGCATGACTATTGAGTCCTATGTTCTAAGAATCTGGTGTTTCTGGGAAAGGGCAGGGCAAGAAAGCTGACCTCCAGTAAGGTGTGCCATCACACTTCGATTACTTATTTTGGCTGGTGTGAGACTCATAAGTTTCATCCCTGACATTGTGTCACAGGGCTCTTCTCCTGTCTGGTCTGGAGTTGTCTCTGGCCTTGAGTACTATCAAGGGCCAGATTTCAGTCTTGACTATTTTGTTTCAGAGGCTTATTGTGTCTCTCAACCTGGTAGAGGTCTTTATACAAGGGGTCATGCAGATTGTTCTGACTGTCAGGTCTCGGTTGTCCCTGCTGGATCACAATTTGGTTTTGTCTGTTTTACAGCATGTTCCATTTGAACATTGAGGATATTTCTTTTGTGCTTCTTTACAAGGTGGCCATTACTTTGGCTGGAAAAGGTCTCGAAGCTTGCTGCACTCTCTTGTAAAGAACATCTTGTTTTCCACTGAGATAAGGTAGTGTTGAGGCCTCAACCATAATTTTTGCCTAAGGTGGGGTCTTCTTCTTTTCACCAGAACCAGGTCACTGTGTTACTTTCTTTTTGTCTGAACCCCAGACACCCTGAAGAGAAATTTCTTCACTCCTTGGACGTGGCCCTACATTATGCAGGCTTACCTAAACTCTGTGGCTTCGTTTCGGCAGTCTGGTTGTGTTTGGCTTTGTAGGGGCAGGCTGTTTCCCAATCTACTATTTCTCATTGGATTTAGTAACTCATTTCTCAGGTCTATGTAATTTAGAACAAGGTTCCACATTCTCCAGTCAAGTTCCATTCTACCGGGAGTGTCAGTGCTTCCTGGGCAATTCAGCATCAAGCTTCAGCTGTTAAAGTTTGTAATGCTGCTACCTAAGGTACTAAGTTTTACATTTACTAAGTTTTTATTAGTAGACCTTTTCACCTCTGTGGACATCGTTTTTGGGCAGAAGGTGCAGCAGACAGCTCTGTGTTTTTCTCTCTTCTGTTGTTCTTGGATTTGTTGCGGTGTTGCCCACCCTCCTTGTTCAATGCTTTGGGACATTCCAAGTAGTCTGACAGTCAGAAACCAGGTGTCCTTTGATGTATGATTTAAAAAAAAGTTAGAATTTTTGGTTTACCTGTAAAAAAAAAAAAAAAAATTTCTTGGAGTACATCACAGGGAGATCCCTCCCCTCTTGCATGGTTCCTCATTGGTTGCTACAAAACAGAGGCTGCGCTGGGGGTATTATGCTTGGGCAGGTAAACCTGCTTTTTTTTTTTTTTTTGGCCAGTGTTCATCCACCTATAGCAGCATAGCCCAAGTAGTCATGAATAAGAAGAAACCCTGTGTCCCATGATGTACTTCAAGAAAAGCATTTTGCAAGTAAACTGAAAGTAATACTTTTATCGATATCAGCACAGCAATTATTGATTGCTCTGTGCTCCCACTGTCTATAATGACTAGTCAGAGGGTTTAACCCTTGCTGCTATGCAGTACAGGTTGTGAGTACCCCTTATGGAATATACTTCACAAAACATAGTGGATCATCACAAGGAAATAGGTCAGCAGCCTTGCCTGCTCACACTCAACTAATGGCTCAATGGGGTAGGAGGTCAGTAACATTACCCCAAAAGTAGAAATTCTGCTAGTCCTGACTGCTTTCCCAATATGCTAACATCTTCACCAGGCTTAAGGTTACCATTTTAATCCTTGAAGAGAGTTGGACAACTCTGGGCAGCCGCACTCCAATGAAAAAAAGGTTTCTTATGCCTTTTATTGTAAGAACAGGATCACACTGTACAAATCACAGCAAAGCAATACAGGCTAACGCGTTTCACACTACCAAGAGTGCTTACTCATGAGTGTGAAACGCGTTAGCCTGTATTGCTTTGCTGTGGTTTGTACAGTGTGATCCTGTTTTTACAATAAAAGGCATAAGAAACCTTTTTTCATTGTAGTGCGGCTGTCCAGAGTTGTCCAACTATCTTCACCTGTTATATGCATTTGCCAGCACCTGGGGCTCTTCATTCCTAGAAGAGAGACTTTCATCTCGGTGAACCTGCCTGGAGTGGTGGTATCCCTTCTCTTTATCTGGATTTCTGGACTTATACCATTTTAATCCTTATTGATGCAGTACTCACTTACTTTGCCTTAAAGCAGCTTGCACTGACATGGCCAAAGGTTATCAGCCTAGGTTCACTAATGATGCCTCAGCCCCAACAAAACCTTTTCTGTACACTTGCTCTTACAGCATGTGTTGTGTGATGACTGGCCTCATCCTAAAAAACTTTTTCTTCTAAAGTGTTTTGTTCAGCAGTACCATATTGAGAAGTTCCTCAAGAAACGGGCAGTCCCAGTCGTGGACCCTGCCATTTCCTACCATAAAACCTTAACGGTACCTGTTAATGTCCCTGCGGAGCACCTTGCGAGAAAACCCATCCATGGGCATTGTCCCTCTAACTCCTTGGACACATGCATCAAGGAGGTCTGGGGAGGGAGAGAATACCCTTTTACTGCAGAAACCGAGGGTCGAAGCTTTTGTGGGTAAATCCTTCGATTTTGAAAGCGAAAAAGAGTTTTTCTTTCTTTCCTGAAATGCAGTTCTGCTGCAAAACCTGGACCTTCAAAGTCTGGGAACAAGCCCTCCTCTCAGAGGGGGAAAGCGGACTTATTATCAAAGTGGACAACAGCCTGTTGGCCCTCAATACCATCTGGTCCAAGGGCATCTCAGACGTTTGGGTCCAGATCATGTCCATGGACTACAAACTTGCCAGTGACCAATCACATTTAAAGGCAGATGCATAGTCCATAAGACTCTGATCCGGTGTCCTGTAATATACTTCAAGAAAAATGTTTTATAGGAGAGTCAAAATTTCTAATTTATTTATTTTTTTGTCTAAAAACTCTTAATGGGACTATTTGTAGTTAAAATTTAAAACAAAAACCTTGTTCATAATCCGTTTTTAGAGGTGAGCACTGGAAAGAGTACATAACTGAGCAAGGTATTTGTATTAGGTAGAGGAGTGACCCTTGTAGAATCTGAGAAGTATACCTATATCTTCTTAATATGATCAGTTTTTTATGGCTTATACATTTTCCGATGAAAGTGAGTGACAGAGATAAATAGAAATATTATAGCCATTAAAGCAAAAAGCACATAAAGGAGAGTGCAAAATCCTTGAAACTCTGTGGGAGCTTCTTATGTGCATAAAAGCACTAAAGTGTACATCGTTAGTTGTAGTTCGATACTGGAGAACAAGTTAAAAACCTGAGTCTGGTCGAAGAGCCTAGAGATGATTTTTTTAGGGTACTACAGAACAATACATACATGTTCTACAGTGTGACAGTCCAACAGCACAGTGTAGATACAGTGTACTCTAATGAGAAAAACATTAAAGTAAACCTGTGACCCGGGATATGGACATTCAAGTATTTACATATTCTCAAATGAGCTTTAAAACAAGCTTCCACTGACCTTTTTTTTTTAGCTGCATGCACTGTAGAGCAATTCTTCCTGAAAGTTCACAGCATAAGTTGTTATTCTTTGAGCAGCTCAGCTGTCTCTGTCCTCACCCCCTTCCCCAAAGCTTCTGCTGTATGTTCACATAAGAGATGTGAAAATTGGAAAGCTGCTGAGTCACTGCTAATGGGGTGAGGTGAGCTAGTAAGAGAGAATCACTTGAAGGACTTCAGTGTTTCTGCTGGGTTTTTTGTTGTTGTTTTTTTTAGGATTTGTGGCTCCACAATACCTGCAGCTATTATATAGGTCAGTGAGTATTTGTATTGTTTGTTGCTTTCATCCTACATCAGATTATTTTCCTTTGGTAATTGTATTTCTGCTTTCTGTACAAGAACTGGTTGCTCTTCAATCTATGCATCCCATTCATAATTGTGGTCTATGCTACTACAAATTGCACCTTGTCTGTTAATCCTTCATGCTACAGTTGACAGCCAGTCTGGTCTAGGTCTCTCTAAAGCAAATTACCCTACTCTGCTCCAGTAAAATACAAAAAGGAGCCAGTTTAGATGCCAGCCTGTCTTCTTCCTATGTTGAGAGACGGTTCACACAACCAACACTTTAAAATGCTGTGATACTACAATGGCTGTACTGACACTGAGATGCCCCGAGTTTCTGGCCAAGTTAGTGATTCAAGCCAGTATAGCACTTCAAAATTTCCATCACTGACACACATTCATGACCTGGATCCATTTTAAGTCGCCAAGACAGTTTTCTCATGTCCTAAGGTAAATTATAGGCGTTTTCCATACTTTGAGTGATTAAAGCTGTTTACATCCTAAAATACCTTTAGTATGTGTGGGAATGACAATACTATTCTCCAAATGTAAATTTATGTTTTATAGGCTATTTTAGATTTCCTTCACCGATAAATCATCCAAACTTATTTCACAAGTTTAATCATAAAGTTTAGAATTATGGTCATCTGTAAATAACTCATTCAACTTGTTTAATTTTTAGAGTCAAATATGTTTTTATTGTTTTTAACAGAATATGATAAAACGATACAAATATCTTTCAGATGTCCTTATCATGGGGTAAAACAATACAAGTCTCACTTTTCTGTCATCAGTGGAAACTTATCCATGATATGCACTGTTACACCGCCGTCTTCTAAAAGAGATGGTGACACATTATACCTGGAGTCGTGAGAGTCCAACTTGTTTAATTTTTAAAGTATTCTCTGCTTCTAGCTATCTTGTAACAAACATGCAGCAAAACAAGTGTCTTGAGGTCTGTGTCTGTGCCTAT
Source organism: Aquarana catesbeiana (assembly GCF_042186555.1). Lineage (NCBI taxonomy): Eukaryota > Metazoa > Chordata > Amphibia > Anura > Ranidae > Aquarana > Aquarana catesbeiana. Next base: position 599,433,770 of record NC_133326.1, on the reverse strand, counting down.
TTGCTGCTTCTGGATCATGCCCGCAGATGTTGTTTAAGCTTTTTTTTTTTTAGTAAAGGTTCTTTGTTTTTCCTAGCTGTTCTGTTAGACCCTTTGAACAAGTCTATTTTTTATTTAATAAAATGTTACAATTATGTTCACAGACTAGCTTCTGAAAATGCCTCATCGAGCTCAGCTGTTTCAGGTCTGATCCCCAGCGCATCAACCCCTAGTGCTTTCCACTCCATCCAGAGCCGGCTGGTATCCAGCATTTCCCCTGGTGTGCAGAACCAACAGTCTAGTACACTGTCAGGTAAAACTGGGTTGACTCCTAATAATTTATCTGTAGTATCAAGTAGCAAATATAAAGGGGATTTTACCTGTTTTAAATGAGGTGCAAAATTTAAATCAATTTAACTCATAGTCGATTGTAAACAAAATTTGCATCCAAAATAGCTACAGTACATTATCCTTTTGTTTGCTTTACTCGCTACATGTTTTTCTGCCCTATTAAAGATGGCGTTATCTATAGCAAAAAACATTTTCAATTTGTTACACTGCCTTTTTTGTCTATCATCTGCTCTCCAGCCCTCCATGTACTTAGAGTATCTGGGTCTGATTCTAGATAAGTCTCAGGCAAAAGGTATTTTTTCCGAAAACAACTTCTCTCTCAAAGATCTCGTTCTTGACAACTGAATTCCCATGGTGAGATGCCCCATGGGAGCCCTAACGGTAGCCTCCTTCGAGGCAGTACCCTTTACACCAGTTCCATTTAAAGAGCTCTCCAACAAAACATTCTATCAGCATGGAAAAAGCAGGCTCTTTCCTTGAATCTACCCGTGCTTCTATCCTCCTAAACAATAAATTCCTTATCCAGGTGTATTATCCTTTTAACTCTGATGGGAGTGGGAAAATCCTTCCGCCCCTACATTAGGAAGTATCTTATCACAGACGCAAGTCTGTCAGGCTGGGGAAGAGTTTTCCAATCCTTGACAGTTCAAAGTACATGGCAAAGCGAGGAGACTAAATTCCCCATTAACATCTTGGTGCTCAGAGCTGTCAACCTGTCTCTTCAGCACAGGACTCCCTTCTAAAAGGACATCCATTTTAGGTTCAATCAGACAATGTCACCACAGTGGTATATATCAACTATCAAGGGGGCATGGATAGAAACTCGGTGCCTAGTGATTTCATGCAATCCACATTCCAGGAGCGGACAGTTGCCAGGCAGATTATCTCAGCCGCCACCACTTGGACCTGGAGAATGGTCTCTTCAGCTTTTTACTGTTCTCTTCATTTTAGCTTTAGAACCTCTAGAAATCACGATCCGTTTAAACCTCTCTATCAAAGGCCTAGAAATTGCAAATATCTGTCATAAAATATAAATTTTTACAGATGATATACTTCTCCTTATTTCTTTTCCAAACGTCACCTTGCCCAATCTTTTTCGATTACTCCATTAATTTGCTCCTATTTCCAAACTCACAGTTAAAAAAAAAAAAAAAAAAAAAAAATCAAATGCCCTAAATATCTCCATTAATCCTCATTGCCAAGCTCTTATTCAGAAAAATGTAAACTTCTCATGGCTCTCTACATTACCCTACACTAGTTATTCATATTTCTTCTACATTTGATTCTTTATATGCTGCAAAGTACCCGTCCCTCATTAAGAAAGCATCTCAGCTATTGTCCACTTGGAATAAGTGCTGTTAAAATGTCATACCTACTTAAACTATTATACTCCTTTTGGGTACTACCCATTTTAATTCTGGCTAATAATGTACTCAGAATTGAACAAGGAAAGATACTTAAATTCATCTGGGGCCCTCAAAAACCATGTATTCTAGCTTCTGTACTTAAAAAAAAAAAATTTTTTAAAATGGGTGGCCTTGGAAACCATGACACCTCCAAATATTATCTAGCTAGTAAAAATTGCGCCTCCATGCTACCTCGGAACTCCCAGTCTGGATGTAACTGGCTATTATTCAATGCTCCCCAGTCCCAATATATAATTTTAATCTGGATCACTCCTTCTTGCCGAGAAGATGATCCCACTTTACACCACTCTCTTTCTTGCTGGGCCTGTATTAAGTTTCTCTGCCGTTCATTGATGGACACAGCCTCTTCTAATCTCGACCGTAGGGTTATATTGCCACCTACAGGAGTAGGACACTAGGCAGAAAAAATAAAATCAGTACCACCTATGGGCAGTCCTGGCTGATATAAACACCCACTCTGCATAGGCACTTCAGCTCATCCACACAGCTGCTTATTGGGCACAAGTAGGACATTTAAATAGTTCCAAGTGTCATACATGTCCCAGTTTCCTGGCGCCAGACTTTTTGTTGTTTTACTCCAGTTTTTTCTGCCTAGTGTCATATACCATTAAGGGTCAGGTTCCTCCCTGTCCTGTAGCAACACTCTACTCGGGCACTTAGTGCTTCCTGGACCTTCCATCATCAGGCGTCTGTGTCTCAAATATGCAAGGCGGCTTACCTGGTCATCTGTGCAAACCTTTACAAAATTTTACAAGGTGGATGTCCTGGCGTCTTTGGGCACTTGTTTTGGTCGCAAAGTTTTGCAGACGGCTGTTTGAAGTTTCTGTTTCCTCTGGTGTGTCTATTCTAGGTGGACTCTTGTGTTCCTGCTTAGCTCCTGTTGACCTGGTTTTGTATTTCCATATTTTGGCCTTTGTTTTTTTTCCTCCCACCCCTCACTTGTTGGGCACTACTTTGGTACGTCCCTATGGTCGAGATTAGAAGGCACTGTGTCCATCAATGAATGAAAGAGAAAAAAGGATTTTGTTTATTTTTTGTTACCGTAAAATCCTTTTCTCTGAGTTCATTGAGGGACACAGCACCCACCCCTCTGTTCTTTTTCTTTAACACTGCTTGTAACTGACTGGTGTGCCTATGCAGAGAAGGATTTTATATCAGCTAGGACTGCTTATAGGCGGTGGCAAGTTTATTTTTTCTGCATAGTGTCCTTCTCCTGTAGGTGGCAATATAACCCTATGGTCGAGGTTAGAAGATGCCAATGAACTCAGAGAAAGGGTTTTACGGTGAGTAACAAAAAAATCCAGTTTTTCTAGTCACCTAAACCCCCCCAATGCTTTTAACAATTCTGAGAGTTTAACTTAGTGGCATGACAAAACCTTTTGTTGTTAAATGGAGTCAAATCTTATTCCTATCTTTTGGAACATTGGCATCTTCCTTCTTCAGAATTGTCTCGATTACTTCAGATAACTGTATTCATACAAAATCGCCTTTCTGGCTTTTCCAACCTTTTTGACACCTTTCGATAAATTGTGCAAAATGAACCCCTGCTCCCCTGGCCTTATATCTCTCGTATATGCTGCTCAAGTTTCTTACACTAATAAACCTACTTAAGTCCTTGATTGGGAACATGACCTAGGAGAATCTCTAGACATTACAGAATGGCATAAAATTTGGTTAGAAATAGGTAGCTGTTTCAGTAATGCTTTGGCACAAGAAAATGCACATAAAATTTCTAGTTCGCTGGTATATGACCTCTGAGACTGTCACATTTTCTCCATATCACCCCCCTGTTCTTTAGCGGATGCAACGCCAATGTTACCTTACTCCATATTTGGTGGGAATGCCCAATAGTCCAAAATTTATGGATACAAATTTATAATCTGAGTTGTAAAATTCTTCACAAACATTTAGATATTAATTAATGGGAGGCGTTGCTTCATAAGCCAATTTTGAGCTTTAGAAAACCAGAAAGAAGATTGATTTCTTTCTGCTCAACAAACTATTGCTAAGGCTTGGGGCAAACCATCCCTGAACTTTAGAGAGGTAAAACAAAAATTATGGGAACCCTTGTCCATTCTTCTTGATAACCATTCTCACTTTGAATATATGGTCTCTGTTGTTAGATTATACAACCAAACTTGATATTGATATTTCTTTGCTTTCTCTCTAATCTTTCTCCACACTACTTCCTTCTACTCTTTCTCTTATCCTCCTATTAATTATTTTTTTTAATGAAATTACCTCACTTAGATTTCTCAATTGAACATTTTTATCTTCCTCGCACTTCTGGTCTCTGTTTTCTCTTCTAAATTGTTATATTCTGAATTTGAATCATGCATGTATCATTTAATTAATAATTTAATTATATACAATAAGTTTGCATGTAACTTTATTTCTATTATACTTTTCTCTTTAAAGGGTAACTCCACTTTCGTAGGAAAAAAAATTGCAAATAAATAAAATAGCATATACAATTGCGACTTAAGTCATATTGTAATCAAATGTTTTTAAAAATTACCTTTCCTTTTCAATTTGCAGCTCTAATTTTCTGTAAAATGCAATGCAATATGGTTACCTGGAGGTGTTCTGTACACAGAGGTGTCCGTTTATGAAACTGTGAACAGCAGTGATCCCGAGGATCGCCGCTGATCTCAGCTCATAAACAGTTTATGAAACAGATGATCAGGGGAGAACATGTTCACTGAGAATCTGTCATTGTCTGACACAGAAACAGCCAGTTTATGAAGCTGCGATCTCAGCACTTCACTAGCGATCTGTGTCAGAATTCACACTCGAGCTGGTGAATCGGGGAGTGAAGAGAGAATCCAGGGGGAACAGAGGAGGAGGGAGGAAGATTATTAACTTCCTACTACCTCAATCAGACCCCCAAGACAGTAACCATGCCCCACTGCCATATTTATGTGTATGTGTATATGTATAATCATAATTATGTAGGGGGCTATTTATTTTATTAACATGAGGTGGGCCGTCTTTCCATGTACTGAGCAGTGATATTTAATAACTGCTTAATAAACAGACACCTCAGTGTTTCGGTGAATTTCTGTACTGCAATCTCGTTATGTCTCACAAAATTACAGTATCAGGGGGCGTTCTCCGCTGTTTTAAGCGTTTGTAGATTGCTTTACTTCACAAAAGGTGAAGCGATCTACACCACTTCAAAAACTGGCACACTGAATGTCAGAGAATAGAGCAGTGGATAGTTTCCTCTGCTTCATAAACGGACACCAGAATGTGTACAGAACGCCCCCCAGAAACATAATGTCCTGCTTGTGTGATTGGCTACAAGAAAAAGAACCATTGCTCCAGGTGTATAAAGATAAGGCTGATTGGAGTATCTTGCAGAGTGCTAGCCCCGGCCTGCCTCCGTGGGAATTTTGGAAAGAAGACAGAAATGGCCGCACATCCAGAACTTCCGATTGCCTTTTATTTTGTTTCACAAAGATAACACCAAAGACACCAAACTGTGGTCACGTAGACACATTGCACACATACATCTTGTGCTTAATCATGATTAAGCACAAGATGTATGTGTGAAACGCGTCTATGTGACCGCAGTTTGGTGTCTTTGGTGTTATCTTTGTGAAACAAAATAAAAGGCAATCGGAAGTTCTGGATGTTCAGCCATTTCTTTCTTTCTTTTGTGTGATTGGGTCACTGATTTCCCCGGAAGTCTACACTAAGATACAAATCAGATTTTTGGCATCCCCAGGAACAAAAATATCAATTTTTAATGGGATACTCCCAATAAAAAATCACGTCTAAAGGAATGCAGACCCTGCAATTTTCCTGTTTAGAGCCCTGCAGATGCAGCAGCTGATTGATAATTATGAAACCACTCCCATTAGATTCACTTACCACATGTACACAGACAAACACAGTGATTTCTTCAGAATAACAAAAGGTAGGAATCTGCAACAAAGTTTGTTAAAATCCTTGTTATGTGTTTAGGGGAATGTTTTTTTTTTTTTTCTCAACAAAAGTGGAGTTGCTCTTAAAAAAACCTCAATAAAAAATATTGTACAGCAAAAATGGGGTATTTATAATGTGGATATCCTAGCCTTCAGACACAACAGCAAGATACACCTATGTTTGTATTGCGAATTAGGGATCCTCTAGCTCTGGCCTCGGATGCTCTAATTATGCCTTGGCTCCAGTTTAGGCTAGTTTATGCCTTACTGAGTATTTTACCTCACCTGCTCCACATAATAGAGCAAGGAAGGATGACTGTGATTCTTTTGGTAACAAACTGGCCCGCACAAGCCTGTTGCACAGACATACTCAAACTTCTTGCAGAAGACCCCTGGCCTCTTTCCAACAGACCGAATCTACGATCTTAAAGCTTTCTATTCCATCCTGCTTCACAGTTTCTGGCTTTAACTGCATCGCTGTTGAAACCCAGTTCCTAAAGTATATCAGGGGTATAGCTACCTGGAAATCTTACTTTGCCTGGTGTCAGTGCAGTCAAGTTAGTCCCAAAGTTTACTCTTTATCCCACTTCCTGGCCTTCCTACAAACTTGACTTGAGCAGAATCTAGCTCTCAACACACTAAAATGGCCTTCTCCATCAGTTTCCAAAGGCCCATAGCTTCACATTTCCTCATATAAACATATTATATTCAAGATGTTTCTTGTATTAAGCCCCCCTTGCAGAACCCTATGCACCCCTGGGAGCACAGTTTGAACCCATCAAGGATATTTCTTTGGAGTCTCTTACCAATAAAGTAGCCTTTCTAGTGACCATCACATCTGTTAATCTCAGAGCTAGCAGCTTTTTCCTGGAAAAAGTCCTTTGCCAAATTTCCCAACGACAAGGTCATATTACGCTCCAGACCATCCTTCCTTGCAAATGTGGTTTCAGCATTCCATCTCAGTGGGAACATTGTTCTGCCCCTTGAACTCTGTGCAGAGTGTACCTAGCCTTCCATTAGACAAGCAGATTCCATTTGTCTTCTAATCTGGTCCTTGCAAGGGCCACCCACCTCAAAATCCACAATTGCTAGGTGGATTAGGATTTTTTTTTTAAAGGGTAAATTTTATTCAGATTTCAAATAAAGAGAGTTACAACATCCATAACATTTCTTACAAAAAATGACCACTATGAAAGAAAAAAAAAAAAACTTTCACATAGAGGTTATAAAGTATTAGATTTTACATGCCAGTCCATACACTACTAGCATCCTGGTTATACAGCTATATGTGACAAAATCTTGTGTACTTCCATTCGGTCACGCATGGAAGTGTAAACAAAGAACATAGGAAAAAGAACAAATAAACTGAACCTTAAACTTGTATGATAATAATGCACACCACCTTTCTGATATCAAGCTAATAAACCCAACTCTATATCCATATATAGTCAGCTCCATTTCGTACATTTACATAATCAAATTATGCCTCTACCATTACATCAACTACACCTTTATGTCCCCGGATACCTATGTAATCCAACTGCCCAATATTTTGGGGCAACCCCTGGAAGTATATATTAATTTATACATTGGCAATGCCCTGTAGGTGGATTAGGAATTTAATTGCTCAAGCTTATGCTTAAAAACAAATGCCCCCTCCTATGCTCCAAGCCTCTGTCTTCCAACTCCGTAAGGCTGAGACCTTCTGTTAATACCCTTTCAAAGTTTTACTGGGTGAATGTCTCATCTTCTGCTGATTCAGCTTCCGCCTGCGAGGTTCTTACAGCGACACTATAAACCTGGAGTGTTTACCCCTGTTGTTTTAGGGCTTTTTGGCACAGTTCTGTTGCCTACTTGTTGCCCACGCTTGTTTTCATTGTTTTGGAACCTCCCGTGGTATATGAACAAGTTGCCTATGTCCTGCACTGTACGAATAAGATGAGAGGAATTTTGACTTGGCTATAAATTCCATATCTTGGAGTACAGTACAGGACACACTCCCTAAACTCTCCCTGTTTACTCTGCATTGCTTGCAACAAAACTGAGGACTTATGCCCCGTACACACGGTCGGACTTTGTTCGGACATTCCGACAACAAAATCCTAGGATTTTTTCCGACGGATGTTGGCTCAAACTTGTCTTGCACACACACGTTCACACAAAGTTGACGGAAAATCCGATCGTTCTGAACGCGGTGACGTAAAACAAGTACGTCGGGACTATAAATGGAGCAGTGGCCAATAGCTTTCATCTCTTTATTTATTCTGAGCATGCATGGCACTTTGTCCGTTGGATTTGTGTACACACGATCGGAATTTCCTGCTCTCAAACTTTGTGTGTCGGAAAATCCGATGGAAAATGTCCGATGGAGCCCACACACGGTCAGAATTCCCACAACACGCTCCGATCGGACATTTCCCATCGGAAAATCCGACCGTGTGTACGGGGCATTAGAGTGGGGCGCATGTCCTTTAAAAGCTTGTCAGTGTCCAGTCACTTGAAGGTACAAACCTATAGCCCATGATGTATGAATATGTTGCTGTGAAATACAGGCAGATACTTATTAATTATGCTATACCATCAGGGAGGCGTGAGATTGGCCCCAAATTTATTCTGCAGCAGAACAGTGACCCCAAACAGACAATGTCACTAAAACTGTCTTCAGTGTAAAGAAGAACAAAGTCTTGGAAGTGATGATTTGGCCCCCACAGAGCCCTGATCACAACATCGTGTCTGCCTGGGATTACATGAAGAGATAGAAGGAATTGAGGCAGCCTACATCTCATAGCGGAAAGGCTCTGAAGCCCCCTGCTCAGTGGCTTCAACTTCCTCAAAATGCAGAGCACCTCTGGCACAAAGTCTTCCCTCAAGCCTTCTTCCCGGTGAAGAGGTGCCCTCACTCCAAGGAGTGGGGAAATGTCTGTCACAATCGCCTATCTCTCGGATTACAGACATCCCAGACTTGAAGGTTCGATCAGTGGTTTAATGGAGTACAAAATAGAGTTCCATACTCCACCCTCTCACCAGTTTTCTTCTTTCAATTAACCAAAATCTGCCCACGGACAGTCAGATTTGTACCCCTGAACCATATCTTGTCCCAGGGAGTAGTTGTTCCAGTGCCTCTAATGATCAAGTTCAAAGTATTCTATTCAAACCTGTTCATGGTACGAAAAACCCAACGGGGGGTATACATCCTATCCTGGACTTAAACCTCCAAAAACAAATACCTTCAAATTCAATCACTTCTAGCTTGTAACACTGCCTTTTAGCATATACTCTGCTCCCAGAGTATTCACAAAGATACTTGCACCACTACCTGCTCTTGCTCTTCTAAGAACTCCTGGCCTCCAGGTCACAGGCTATCTAGACCAGGGGTAGGCAACCTCAGCCCTCCAGCTTTGGTGAAACTACAAGTCCCATGAGACATTGCAAGACCCTGACAATCACAGGTATGAATCCTAGAGGCAGAGGCATGATGGGATTTGTAGTTTCAAAAACAGCTGGAGTGCCGAGGTTGCCTACCCCTGATCTAGAGCTTCTCTTAAAGAGCTCATCCTCTTTCCAGCTATCTGCAAACGTACACAAGACAATTCAGATGCTTCAGGCTTTTGGTTGGATGATCAGCTCTCCAACCTTTTTGTTTGCCTGAAATATTGGACCTAATTCTACACAGCCCAATCAAAAGTGTTTCTCTGTCAGAACTCATTCTTGGGATCTAAGATCAAAGAGGCACCCCTGTGTTAGATCTATGAGAGTTCTGTGCTTCATGGCAGCCTCATTCAAGGCTGTTCAATTTGCCCAATTTCATTAGAGACCCAACAGAACATCTTGTATAAATACAGCGCTCACAGAGACCCATAATAGGTGACAAAAACATATAGTCCATATAAAAAATAAATAAATAAATGCTTCACAACTAATGTGCGAAATCGCAGGGAATGCGCTCACAGACGCATAGTAGGTGACAAAAACATATAGTCCATATAAAAAAGGTGTTTCATAACTAAATACAGTCCATATAAAACTAAAAAGGTGCTTCGCAACTAATTTATGAAATCACAGGGAATGCTACACATCTGGTGTGCAAAAAGTGCAGAGAAAAAGGTTGCAGAAAAATATTTTCAGGCGTTCCAAGGCACCCCCACATGTGTCCCCACTCACCAAATCACAATGACACCCAGCTTTTCAGTCTGGGAGTCAATAAGGCTTAGAACGATATCCAGAGAACGACACAGGATGGCAGGTTCACTGATGAGATGATAAACGATCCTTCAACGTAAATGCTCAGCCATACAAAACAGGTACCCAAAAAGGAAGAAAAAAGGGGGGACCAATAGTGACGTATGCTTAGAAAGCAAATTTATTGTGCTAAAAAAGTATACTTACAAAAGTAAGTTAAAAACAGGCATTGAAATTGTAAGAAGATGCAGCAAACACCATTGAGGATGTTCCTACGAGACTGGAAGTGATGTCAGTGCCGGAAGTGAGTCACGTCAATGCATTTCGCCCTCCCACAGGGCGTCATCAAAGTGGGGTTTTTCTCCCTTGTTCTGTTGAGGTTTTTGAGTTTGTTTGCTTTGTTGTTGTTGGCTTGGAATTTCACATAATATTTTATCCCTCAGAACTTTCATCACTTTTGTTCCACATCTATGGACTCAATATCAAAAATCAAATCACCCCCCCCCCCCCACTGCTATACACATGTGTGATAAATAAAATCCTACATCTATTTCATTCATTTATATTCTCAAAGTGATTTCATTTTTATATACGTGAAAGAAAAAAAAACAGAAAAAGGAAAGGAGGAGAGAGGAGGCAGGGAAAACGGAACTCCTAATTACCACCAATATAATTCACATAAACCTGAGTTTGTCTAAATTCCAACCAGCTCTTCCAGGTATTGGCATATTTTATTTCTGAATCATTTTGCATATGTATTACTTCCTCCATGCACCTAATTTTATCTATCTCCCTAAACCAATCCTTTATCGTCGAGATATTTTTTGACTTCCAATGTTTCGGAATTAATGCCTTTGTTGCATTCAGCGTGAATGGTAAAATTGTTTCTCTGTATTTCTTCCTTCGTATCGCCATTACATGAAACAGGCACTGCTAAGGATCGAAATTCTTTTTTTTTTTTTTTTTTTTTTTTTTTTTTCAAGCCACTTGAGTTAACTTAATTCAGAGACAGCTTTCAGATTAATACTCATATATGTCTCTAACCCAGTTACATCATTGTGGCCTTTCAGACTTTTTTTTTTTTTTTGGTTTTTGTATTCCATGCTTAAATGGTTATAATATTACCAAAATATAACACATAAAACACATAACTGATACATCTAGCCCAGCTGGCCACAATCCTCTTATTATTATTGTGCATGACTATAAAATATTACTTTTCTATCTAATATGCCCTCTCCCCCCACCCCCCAGTGGCCCACCATTGTTGAGCCCACATAGTTCCAAGGCACACCCAAAAATCTAGCTGCAGTTCTGTACATTATTCTCTCTTGGCTTCAAAACTCTAAGCTGCACCCAACTCAACATCTCTCCCTTATTAGGAAGGCGAATGCTCTCGGCGCTGAAGTAGCACTGATAGAGGATATGGCATTGCTTGGACCCACAGGTTCCATAATCTCACAAACTTATTGTAGTTGCCTAATCTAGTATAGAATGTCCTTTCATTCCACACTGTAGAGTTGACAGTTCCAACCCAAGCTTCTGGGGTCGGAGGTGTTCTTGATTGCCAAGACTGTGCTATTAGTTTTCTAGCTTGAAACAGACATCTTGCTACCGCTACAGCTGTACTCCGGTCGCTCAACCCAATATTAACATGTCCCAGCACACAGGTCTAAGGGTCAAGCTCTAAGTTGGTTCTAAATGTGGTGTTTTTTTTCTTTAAAATCTCGGACCAATACTTAACTAGTTTTGGGCACCTCCAGACCATGTGGATTAAATCGCCTGTTCCTCTACATCTAGGGCAATCATCGTTGGTTCTACGACCAAACATAAACAGCTTTTTTGGTGTATGATAAGTTCTGTGCAGCAGCATCAGGTGGGAAGCTTTTTGTGATGGAGAGACTGACACCTCTGATCCAAGCTCCAGAATCCTTTTCCACTGCTCGTCCATTATCTCCCCCACATCAGCCGCCCATCTGTCCCTACCCCCAGGAAGGCCTACCTGTGTGTTTATTCTCTTTGTTAGTTGGTTATATGTCTCTGTAATTAAGCCCTTGGTGGTCTCTGATTTAATTATTGTTTGTAATAGTGGGATCCTACACCATGTGGGGGGCTGTCTACTAAACTGTTTGCTCAGGGCATGCCTAATCTGTAGGTAACTATAAAAAACTTGACTTGGTATCCCATACTCGTGCCTCAAATCCTCGAAAGATTTCAGGGTAGCCCCCTTGTATAATTGTACCAGCCGATTTATCCCACTACTTTCCCACATCTTTTTCCTATCAACAGATAGTAATTCATGCAAGTGCTTATTGTTCCAAATTGGCTAAAATTCTGAAGTTCCTTTATACCCCTTCTGTTTGCCAAACCCTAGTGATCAATTTAAGCGTCGGAATCTCTCCTTGCAATGAATCTGCCTCCAGTGCTTCCACTAATGAACTATGTAGGTTCCCCTGTAGGATAATTTTGACACTCTTACTTCCCCCTCCCTCTGTAGCGCATCCACCTAGTTGTTGTAACTGGGCTGCCAGGAAATAGCTAAACGGATGGGGGACCCACAGTCCCCCCTCCGTGGCGGGGCACTGCAATTTTTGTAGTCCAATCCTGGCCTGCCCTTTTTTCCAAATTAACTCCCTAAAGAGGGATTGGATTTTTTGAAACCACTTCTCCCCAATCCAAACTGGGGAGTTGTGGAGCAAATATAGCAGCTGCGGCATCCATACCATTTTGATCAAATTGGCTCGACCCGCCACAGACAAAGGAAGTCTACTCCAGATATCGCATTTTTTTTCTTAAATTTTGATGAGAGGGACCAAGTTGTCCTCAATAAACGCACCAGGGTCCTTGGACAGCACAACACCGAGATACTTAATCTTCCCCGTTACTTTCAGTTGGGGCAGACACATCGAGATAGGATTGGCCAATGAGTCGACCGGCAGGAGCGACGATTTCTCCCAGTTGATAGCTAATCCCGAGAACTTACCAAAGTCCTCAACCAGATGCATCACTTTCTCCAATGAGGAGGTCGTGTCCCCCCAGGAAAAATAGAACGTCATCCGCGAAGAGCGATATTCTCTCTTCCACCCCCTTTCTATGAAATCCCTGCAATTCGGATGATGATCTCACCGCTCCTGCCAATGGCTCCATGGCCAGAACAAACAGCAGAGGAGACAGGGGGCAACCTTGTCTTGTCCCTCTTTCGAGGGGGAAACTTTCCGAGTATTCGTTATTTATCCTGAGCCTTGCCCTTGGATGGTTATATAGGATTTTAATCCAGCTAATAAATACGGGGCCAAATCCAAACCTCTCTAGCACCCTCCATAAATATTCCCACTCCAGAGTATCAAAGGCCTTGGCAGTATCCAAAGACAGTATGGCTCTAGATCCTGCATTTTCTGTTGGTACCTGAAGATTCAGATATGCCCTTCTAATATTAGTACTGGTAGACCGACCGGGGATAAACCCTGATTGGTCCAGGTGCACAAATTTTGCGATACATTTTTTCAATCTGGATGCCAATACCCTTGCGACAATCTTGGCATCTGAACACAGCAGTGATATCGGTCTATACGAAGAGACTTCCAGTTGGTCTTTCCCCTCCTTTGGTATCACTACTATATCAGCCTCCGACATTGATGGAGGTAGCCTTCCATCCTTGGTCGTCTGTTCCAGCACTTTTAGGAGCTCCGGGTAGCAGGACCTCCCCATACTTCCTATAGATCTCCAATGGCAGCCCATCAGGGCCCGGAGATTTCTGGCCTGTCAACTCTGCGACTGCCTTTTGTAGCTCTTCCAAGGCCAGAGGGGACTCCATCTCACTTCTATCCCTCTCCGTGAGTATGGGCAGGTCTATCTTTTCTAAGAACCCGTCCATATCGCGCCGGTCCAAACCCCGACGCGACCTGTACAGGTCTCTATAGAATGTCTCTAGGACCTCAGTGGGGTTAGATGTAACCTTTCCAGCCGGTGTCTTAATTGAGGAGATGGCCGATGGGGACAGATTGGACTTAGTTAAAAGCGCAAGCATTCGGCCTACTTTTTCCCCTTTACCAAAGTAATTTTGTTTCTGGAAAAGTCTTTTGTTCTCTACTCTTCTGTTAATTACTTCTTTATACTCTTGTTGTTTATTAAGCCAAATTTCCTGTTTTTCAGGGGTTGGGTCCACCACATATTGTGCTTCTGATTCCATGGCTTCCCTACTAGCCCTCGCCTCCCATTCCCTTGACGTTTTCTTTATTATAGCAACCTGCTGATGTAGTAGTCCCCTGAGGTATGCTTTTAGGGTATCCCACACTACCCCTGCTGGTGCTGTACCTGAGTTAAATGTTACAAACTCTTTTAGTTTAGAGACTACATCTGCTGGGCTGCTTATCAAATCCAACCATAGTGGTTTTATTGTCCACCTTTTCTGGCTAGATCTAATATTTAAATTTAGGGTCAAAGGTGAGTGGTCCGATATTTCCCTCGGCTTATACTCTATATTTCCTATTAGTCGCAGGGCTTCACTGTTACCCACTTCCATATCTATACGCGAAAGCGTAGAATATGACCCTGAGTAACAGGAGTACTGCTGAGTGTTTGGATTGTGAGATCTCCACAGGTCGCACCATCCGATCTCTTCAAGAAGTTGGCCTAGGCGCCCCTCTGATACCCTTTCCACCCAGATCACGGGTGGAAACCGATCCATGTTTTTATCTAGAACTGCATTAAAGTCCCCCACCACTATTATCGGAGTATCTACCTCACTATCCACAAACTCTAACAGATCCAACATGATCTCTGTTTTAAACGGAGGGGGGATGTAAACATTTGCTATCACCAAAGGTTTATTTTCCACAACGCAGCTCAAGAAAACATAATGTCCCAGCATGTCTATCCTGGCTGTCCTGCAGGAAAATGAGATACCTCTCCTCACCAGTATGCTCACACCTCTTAAATAAGAGGTATGAACTGAGTGATACTGTTCTTGAAATTTATAACTCCGAACATATAGTTTAGTTTCATTAGTAAGATGAGTTTCCTGCAGGCAAGCCAGTTCGACACCATAGGCCTCCATCACCAAAAACACTGCTGCCTTTTTAACAGGGTCACCCATGCCCCTAATGTTCCAAGAACCTATTTTTAGCGTTTTAAAAGGCATCTAAGGAAGATAAATAAAAGAAAAAATAAGAGTAATAAAGAGAACAACACCCTAAAAAGAAGGGGCAATTCGTTTGTACGTTTGTGTATGCAAATCTTGCCATCATCTCTGTGGTTGTGTCAAACGAGAAAGTGAAAGGGGGGGAGGGCAAGGGGCCCCCACATCCAGGGACCACTCCCCCGTCTCCCCTTATATTATTTAACTGCAAATATAAACCACATGTGCAAATATGTTTTATTTTTGTAAACCCCCTCTTCCTAAATACATGTGCCTTACGTTCACCCCGTTGTCTGACCCTATATCTCACTGTAAACCCCCCTCCCCCCCAACTTCTACCTGACCCATTCCCCTACTCCCCGCCCTTTTTCGTGACCCCCCCTCCTGCCTAACTAGGCTAACCCTAGGGGCTGCTGTGCTTGTGACCTTTTTCCTCCCTCCCAACCATTCAAGAAAAAACTCCCCACTCATATACTGAACAAGTACTTTGTGATGCACTTCCAAACTCCTCCCCCCTCCCACTACCCAATTCCAAAACACCAAAACAATACTTGAAACATATATAACTCGTGAAACCACATCCTTCATCCGTGCTTCCATCTGACACACACCCCCCCCCCCCCTTCCCCCCTCCCCCGTGCCATCCACTATATGCTGTAGAAAGGAAAAAAAAAAAAAAAATTTAACTAGCCTTATGCAACCCCTAGCTCTGCAGGTTCATTTTGTTATCTTCAAGCCATTTTGTTGCCCCTGCCGTTGTATCAAAAAAATGGGTAGCCCCTAGGGCAGTAATACGTAAACGTGCCGGATACAACAGGGCATATTCTATTTTATAGTTCCGTAGATTACGCTTAATGTCCCTGAATTCGGCCCTTCGTTTCTGCAGGTCTGGAGAGTAGTCGGGGAAAAATAAAATTTTACACCCGTTGTGGAGGATATCCCCCATTTCTCTGGCCCTGCGCATCAATATTACCTTATCTCTATAGTTAAAAAGTTTCATAATTATTGGTCTGGGATACCCCCCTGATGGTGGGGCCCTAGTTGGCACACTGTGGGCTCTTTCAATAGCAAAAAGGTGAGAAAAGGTTTCCGTCCCGAATATTCCCCTAAGCCACTTCTCCAAGAACTCCTCCGGGTGGGGACCCTCGCTCCGCTCGGCCCACCACCCTCACGTTGTTCCTGCGAGACCTATTTTCCATTTCCTCCATTTTGGCTTTATGCAGACCAATCTGCGTTTTCATTACTTTGAGCTCTTGCTTTAATGGG
This sequence comes from Aquarana catesbeiana, assembly GCF_042186555.1. NCBI lineage: Eukaryota > Metazoa > Chordata > Amphibia > Anura > Ranidae > Aquarana > Aquarana catesbeiana. The sequence goes on along the minus strand of NC_133326.1, from coordinate 599,417,502 downwards.
GTTAAATCATCCTCAACCTGACTCAACCTCTCCTCCAATGTGGTTGTTCTAGCAATAGTCCTTTGCAGTTCTTGGCTTACTGGGATTAGCTCTTCCTTTAACCCCTTCAGCTGGTCGCACAGGTCACTTAGGGAGGCCTTACAGGAATTAACAGCGCATAGAACATCTTTCAATGTAGGCTCCGCTGTTACTGATGCATTTTGCTCGGCGACATTGTTAGTTGTCATTCCTGAGGGCTCACCCGCAGAGCTTTTACTGCTCGCAGTTTTTGTAATGTGCGTTGCTATCGATCCTTTTCCTAGGCTCTTCCTATCCCCAGGGCCCTCCACATAAGATTTCTCCTGCTGTTGCTGGGTGCTTTTAGATGGTGATGAGGTAGAGGGGTGCGCAAATTTTTCCAATTTGGCCGCTGCTGCTACCTGGTTCCCCTTTTCTTCTGATGTACGAGTCGTTTGGGAGCTAGTGTTCTCCTGCAACTCCTCCCCCTTTTTTCTAGTCATGACTTATTATATAGTCCGGGGGAACAATTGCTGCCACTGGGGCTATCACCCGGCCTGATATAATAAGTATTTCAGCGTTATTAGGTTATTGTATTGTTACCATAAATCAATCATCTGTTTTATTTGTACATCCCACCATCAGCCACCAGCCAGCAGGATATCTCTCTCCCTCACAGGGACAAGCCACTATGTAATGATAAGTCAGGCTGCCTAAACCTCAGCCCCTCCACATCATAGGCAGCAATTCAGCCCTTAGAGGGAGAGGGAAAACAGTCCGCTTCTTCAATGGCCAAAATAATTGGTACCTTAATGCTGCCAGATTACCTGGGCAGCGCAGTGATGCTCCCAATGATCGCCTCCTCTGCTGTCGGCGAGCGCCGTCCCCGCCGCCTCCTCCCGCTGGCGTCAGAGCCGTTGCCCCGGCAACCCTCACAAACACGGCGGTTGTCCCGCGCTCCTCCTCACCGCTCCAAGTAAGGGGCCGCTAGCACCGTCCTTCTCTGGTCCTCGTCCTCTCCCACTGTCCAGACGACAGCGTCGATGTTCCGGCGGCACACACCGGTACAGGCAGGGTCAGAGGGAGCCAGGCGGCCGAACAAGCACCAGACTTTGCGGGGAGGGAGAACTCATCCAGCTGGGCTTAACCAACCAGGCTAGTACAGATGATCACGGAGGCATCGGGCTGGGGGAAGATCTCTAACACCTCCTCTCACTCCGACATCCGGTCCGAGCAAGGATCGAAATTCAATCCCACTAATCTTCTTTATCCACTCTACTACTTCCCTCCAAAATGGTTAAATTAGGGGACATTGCCACCATATATGTTCGTGAGTTCCCTCCCACAATCCCTCCAGCAAAGAGGAGATAGATCGGGATTTATTTTATGCAGCTTTAATGGGACATAATACCACTTCTTCATTAATAATTTAGAATTAGTTTCTTTCATCCTTGTGTCCATTGAAGACGAATAAACATAATCAGACTTTACTTCTCATTATTTCAGGCAGTGAACGATTAAGTTCTAATTTCCAACTTTGAAAAATACACAAGGAGTCCACATCTGAGGAGGTCATCAGCAACCTATATACGTTGGAGATCCCTTGTCCATTTTTTCCCCCTTGGTCAACCAATCTTTCCCATGAATCCAACCCCCTTTCTGATCAAAGAGGCTTTGGGAGAGAGCCTACAAAATGTTGACGTTGTCTGTATCTCCATACATCCCAAGGCGTTGTGCCATATTTTTCTCGTAGTTCCGATTATGAACAGAAGATATTTCCTTTCAGAACATCTTTTAATCTTAGATGGTCAAAAGAGGTCCATTTTAAATATAATTTATTATACTTACCTGGGGGGAAATAGTTATTGCCTGTGAGAGGCATCGCGGGGGCTATTGTATTGCCAAGATCTACTTTTAGAAAGCTTGTCCCACATTCTGAAAGTCTCTACAGTAATTGGAGCCATATCTCTTCGAGAGACCTCCTATATTGGCTTGGTATCAATAAAATCTGATTCAGAGCTGAATTGCTCAGCTCTGACTCAAGTGACACCCATTTTTTATACGGAGAGCCATGGACCCAGTCCAAAATTCTCCATATTACTGCCGCCTCATGATATTTTTCCAAATCTGGAAGAGATAGTCCCCCCTCTCCTTTGGTCTTCTCAAAATTTTATAGGCAATACGATTCCCTCTGTTATTCCATATACATTTTTGTAGTATCAATCTAAGAGTTTTAAAGTAAGCCACCGGAATATTTATCGGAAGGCACTGGAAGACATACAAAACTTTTGAGAGAATCATCATTTTAATCACGCTTATCCTCCCAAACCATGACAATCTGTGGACAGGGTAACCTTTCAAATCTTGTTTAATTTTATTCAATAAGGGCAGGTAGTTGTCATGGTATAAATTCATTGTTAATGTAGACAGAAACACTCCCAGATATTTCAATCCTTTCTTCTTTCACTTAAAGGGGTATAGGATTCTAAGATCCCTACCTTCATCTGAGGGAACAGAGATATCTAGTATCTCAGTTTTCTCCATATTTATCTTAAGGTTTGAAATTCCCCCATAGTTATTTAGTCCTTTCAAAACTTCCGGCAGTGTTTTTGTAGAATACGTTAGATATAACATAACATCATCTGCAAACGCAGATATCTTATGTTCCTGTCCTGCAACTTCTATACCCGTAATTTTATGATTCGCTCTTAGAGAGGCTAGGAGGGGTTCCAGGGAAAACACATAAGAGTAAGGGCAAGAGTGGACATCCCTGTCGTGTACCATTAAATAACTGAAAATTCTCAGATAGAGTTCCATTGACTTGAATTTTAGCCGTAGGATTCAAGTACAGGGCCTCTATCCACCTCAACATTCGCGGGTCCATACCGAATCTATGTAATGTCCGTAACATAAAATCCCAGTCTTGTCTATCAAAGGCCTTTTCGGCGTCTTCTTCCCCTTTTTTGCAGCATGCATCAGTAAAGTTGTTCTTAGTATATTATCTCTTGCCTCCCTCCCGGGAACAAAACCAGCTTGATCATTCTCAATACAGTCAGGCATAAGTAATCTCAGTCTTTCGGCCAAAATCCGAGCATATATTTTAACATCCTCATTAATCAAGAATATTGGCCTAAAGCTCAAGCACAGTGATGAATCATTTCCTTCCTTACACAGAAGTGATATATAGGCCCCCAAAGCTTCTTGACGGATTTTCATGCCTTCCCCAATGGAGTTCATACATAAGTGATAGAGGGCTCAGAATACCTATAAACTTTTTAAAGTATAAGGATAACCGTCCGGACCTGGACTTTTACCAGCCTTGCTTTTCCTAATTGCCTGCTCTAATTCATCCGTAGAGATGTCTTTTTCTAATTTACTTGAATCTTCCTCTGATATTACCGGCAGCTTAATTTTCCGTAAATACTGGTCTATTTTATTACCTTTATTTTGTTTATCTTCTGGGTTTTGAGTGGTATTTACTTGATATAATGATTGATAATACTCTAAAAAAAATTGTACTTCAATCCCTAGTAGAATATTTCATCTCTCCCTTTCTATCTTTCATTTTTGCAATATAATTTAAGTTCCTTCTTGGTTTAATAATCCCTGCCAACCTTTTCCCAGGTCTGTTACCAAATTCATACTGACTTTTTGCTGTTCTAATGCATGCACGTTTAGCTTTTTGCTCCATCAATTCCCTCAATGCCTCACGTTTTCCTATCAATTCCCTCTTTACTTCATTATCATTTAGATTTTTATGTAACTGCTCCAAATCCTGGGTCTCTTGTAAAAGAGATTGTTTATGAGCTGTCTAAATTTTTTTCCTCTTAGCCCCTTCTGCTAGTAATCTCCCTCTCATAAATACTTTGTGTTTCCCATAAAATAGTTGGATCAATATTCTCTACGTTATTCTCTTCAAAAAACAGATTCATATTCCTTTCCAATTCCTCCACTATACCCTGATCGTATAGAAGTGATTCATCCAACCTCCAAGTTCTCTGCTTATCTGGTATATTTTTTAAATCCAAGCTAACAATAACCGGGGCATGATCTGAGAGGGTAATTGATTTCACTTCTGCCTTTAGTAGCCCCTCTAATAGTTGATGATCCAGAAAAATGTAGTCAATTCTCGAATACGAAGAGTGTATCTGTGAATATGTAAAATCCCTCCCCTTAGGATGCATGATTCTCCAGGCCTCCACTAGCTCTTGCTGGTGTAGCTTTTGTTTTACTATCTTAATATGTTTGCACTCTGAACGCAGAGAGAAGGGCTGAGTATCTAAGGGCCGGATCAAGCACAAAATTAAAATCCCTGCCATAATTACATTCCCTTCTTTAAAATGATATAGCTTATTCATTACTTTTCTCAAAAAGGAACACGGGTGGTTATTGGGGCAGTATATGTTCACCAAGGCATACTCAATATTAAACATGGAACCCTTGATGAACAAATACCTTCCTTCGGAGTCAGATTTCAATGCTTTTAAATTGAACAATGTATTTTTATCAAAACTTATTGCTATTCCTTTAGACCAGTGGTTCTTAACTCCAGTCCTCGGGACCCACCAACAGGCCAGATTTTAAAAATTACCTTGGGGAGTTGCAGACTAGAATACTGCAATCACCGAGCAGCAAGTGATATCACCTGTGATGTATTTCAGCTATCTTGCAAACCTGGCCTGTTGGTGGGTCCTGAGGACTGGAGTTGAGAACCAGCTTTAGACCTCTAAGCAGGGGAATATCCATGAAACCAGACAGGGAAATTTTTAGAGTTCATTCCAACCCTGGATAACCCACTAAAGTGAGTCTCTTGTAAAAAGACAATATTAGGTGACCAACTTTTTAATTCCTGCAATATTTGATGCCGTTTACTAGGGCTGTTTAGGCCCCTGACCTATGTCAATATCTTCAATGGTGCCATGTCTTACATAGGTGGAAGGTAGAATCCCATACATTTTTGCTATAAGGTGGTAATACAAATACTTCTGATTTACCAGAGATGATCCATTTAACCACTTGAGCCCCGGACCATTATGCTGCCTAAGGACCAGAGGTCTTTTTCCAATTTGGCACTGCGTCGCTTTAACTGCTAATTGCGCGGTCATGCAATGCTGTACCCAAACGAAATTTGCGTCCTTTTCTTCCCACAAATAGAGCTTTCTTTTGATGGTATTTGATCACCTCTGCAGTTTTTATTTTTTGCGCTATAAACGGAAAAAGACCGAAAATTTTGAAAAAAAATGATATTTTCTACTTTTTGTTATAAAAAAAATCCAATAAACTAAATTTTAGTCATACATTTAGGCCAAAATGTATTCGGCCACATTTCTTTGGTAAAAAAAATGTCAATAAGCATATATTTATTGGTTTGCGCAAAAGTTATAGCGTCTACAAACTAGGGTACATTTTCTGTAATTTACACAGCTTTTAGTTTATGACTGCCTATGTCATTTCTTGAGGTGCTAAAATGGCAGGGCAGTACAAAACCCCCCGAAATGACCCCATTTTGGAAAGTAGACACCCCAAGGAAATTGCTGAGAGGCATGTTGAACCCATTGAATATTTATTTTTTTTGTCCCAAGTGATTGAATAATGACAAAAAAAAAAAAAAATATTTACAAAAAGTTGTCACTAAATGATATATTGCTCACACAGGCCATGGGCCTATGTGGAATTGCACCCCAAAATACATTCAGCTGCTTCTCCTGAGTATGGGGATACCACATGTGTGGGACTTTTTGGAAGCTTAGCCGCGTACGGGGCCCCGAAAACCAAGCACCGCCTTCAGGATTTCTAAGGGTGTAAATTTTTGATTTCACTCTTCACTGCCTATCACAGTTTCGGAGGCCATGGAATGCCCAGGTGGCACAAAACCCCCCCAAATGACCCCATTTTGGAAAGTAGACACCCCAAGCTATTTGCTGAGAGGCATGGTGAGTATTTTGCAGCTCTCATTTGTTTTTGAAAATGAAGAAAGACAAGAAAAAACTTTTTTTTTTTTCTTTTTTCAATTTTCAAAACTTTGTGACAAAAAGTGAGGTCTGCAAAATACTCACTATACCTCTCAGTAAATAGCTTTGGGTGTCTACTTTCCAAAATGGGGTCATTTGGGGGGGTTTTGTGCCACCTGGGCTTTCCATGGCCTCCGAAACTGTGATAGGCAGTGAAGAGTGAAATCAAAAATTCACGCCCTTAGAAAGCCTGAAGGCGGTGCTTGGTTTTCGGGGTCCCGTAAAGGCTAGGCTCCCAAAAAGTCTCACACATGTGGTATCCCCGTACTCAGGAGAAGCAGCAGAATGTATTTTGGGGTGTAATTTCACATATTCCCATGGCATGTTTGAGCAATATATCATTTAGTGACAACTTTGTGCAAAAGAAAAAAAAAATTTGTCTCTTTCCCGCAACTTGTGTCGCAATATAAAATATTCCATGGACTCGACATGCCTCTCAGCAAATAGCTTGGGGTGTCTACTTTCCAAAATGGGGTCATTTGGGGGGGTTTTGAACTGTCCTGGCATTTTATGCACAACATTTAGAAGCTTATGTCACACATCACCAACTCTTCTAACCACTTGAAGACAAAGCCCTTTCTGACACTCATTGTTTACATGAAAATTATTTTTTTTTGCAAAAAAATTACTTTGAACCCCCAAACATTATATATTTTTTTAAAGCAAATGCCCTACAGATTAAAATGGTGGGTGTTTCATTTTTTTTTTTTCACACAGTATTTGCGCAGCGATTTTTCAAACGCATTTTTGGGGGAAAAAACACACTTTTTTAAATTTTAATGCACTAAAACACACTATATTGCCCAAATGTTTGATGAAATAAAAAAGATGATCTTAGGCCGAGTACATGGATACCAAACATGACATGCTTTAAAATTGAGCACAAACGTACAGTGGCAACAAAATAAATACATTTTTAAAAGCCTTTAAAAGCCTTTACAGGTTACCACTTTAGATTTACAGAGGAGGTCTACTGCAAAAATTACTGCCCTCGATCTGACCTTCGCGGCGATACCTCACATGCATGGTGCAATTGCTGTTTACGTTTGACGACAGACCGCCGCTTGCGTTCGCCTTAGCGCGAGAGCAGAGGGCGACAGGGGTGCTTTTTTTTTTTTTTTCTTTATTATTTTTTTTGCTTTTTTATCTTATTTTTAAACTGTTCCTTTCATTTTTTTTTTTTTTTTTTAATCATTTTTATTGTTATCTCGGGGAATGTAAATATCCCCTATGATAGCAATAGGTAGTGACAGGTACTCTTTTTTGAAAAAATTGGGGTCTATTAGACCCTAGATCTCTCCTCTGCCCTCAAAGCATCTGATGACACCAAGATCGGTGTGATAAAATGCTTCCCCAATTTCCCAATGGCGCTATTTACATCCGGCGAAATCTAAGTCATAAAATGCTTGTAGCTTCCGGTTTCTTAGGCCATAGAGATGTTTGGAGCCACTCTGGTCTCTGATCAGCACCGGCTGCATTCTCAGGTTCCCTGTTGAGACAGGAGAGCCAGAGAAAAACACGGAAGACGGTGCAGAATAGAATACAGTAAAAAAGAGCAGAACAAGAGAGAGAGAACAATAAAACGACAACTATTTTTTTTTTTTTTTATATATTTTTATTTTTTTTTTACACTTTTTTTGTAACTAACTTTTATAACTGTAACCGGTTCCAGGTTCGGGTCTCTCAAAATGCGATGGCATCTTGGGAGACCCTGTGAAAGTGTGCCTAGTCTGTGCAATGCTGTACCCTACGCTAATACTCAACTAATGAATGGTAGCGTTCAAAACATTCACCAATGCAAAGACCAGGATTGTCAGGACAGGAGGGACAATAATAGAGGGTGTCACGCCTATATTCGCGCTTGCTGCAGACACGACATCTTTTTTGGGGGTTCGTTGGGTAGGGGTACTCGGGAGGACATAAAGAAAATGCCTCTCATGCAGCCGACTGCATTTGGTTGGGGATGTGAATGGGGGAAGTACGGGCGCTGCAGAAGTGGTGGGTTCCCAATTAGGATTGGCGAATGCAGCAGGAAGGGCACGACGGGCCTGTGTTTGTCTTCTTGGTGGCAGCGGGACACTACTTGTGCTTGCCACCTCACCAGCTTGAACTGCACTTATGGGACTCGCCACGTCACCAAGTGTTACTGCAGTGCTGGTTTGACTACGACCGGGGTGTACTAGGCCGCTGGCGCTTGCCAGTTCAATAAAAAGCTACCAAAAAAACTGTTAGCGATCGCAGGGATCAGGCCTGACTCTGCAAACGCTGCAGTTATGCGTTAAGTGTTTTGTAAGTGACAGTGATCGATCGATACTGCACTTGGGTGGGCTGGGCCGGACAGAGGGGCAAAATGCAAGTGCTAGCAGGTATCTGGGCTGATCCCGCTAACACTGCGTTTTTGGGAACCCTAAACTGCTGGGGACACCAGTATAGATCTGATCAGATCAGATATTGATCCGTTCAGATACTATACCACTAAGGGAGGTGTACGGTGCGTGCGTGGGTGTTAGCGGTACTGGCACTAATCTGACGCTGCTTGGGGCTGGTGCTTACCAGTTCACCAAAATACTACCAAAAAAACTGTTAGCGATCGCAGGGATCAGGCCTGACTCTGCGAACGCTGCAGTTATGCATTTAGTGTTTTGTAAGTGTCAGTGATCGATACTGCACTTGGGTGGGCTGGGCTGGGCCGGGTGGAGGGGCAAAACGCAGGTGCTAGCAGATATCTGGGCTGATCCCGCTAACACTGCGTTTTTGGGAACCCTAAACTGCTGGGGACGCCAGTATAGATCTGATCGGATCAGATATTGATCAGATACTATACCACTAAGGGAGGTGTACGGTGCGTGCGTGGGTGTTAGCGCTACTGGCGCTAACCTGACGCTGCCTGGGGCTGGTGCTTGCCAGTTCACCAAAATGCTACAAAAAAAACTGTTAGCGATCACAGGGATCAGGCCTGACTCTGCGAACGCTGCAGTTATGCGTTTAGTGTTTTGTAAGTGACAGTGATCAATCGATACTGCACTTGGGTGGGCTGGGCGGAGGGGCAAAACGCAGGTGCTAGCAGGTATCTGGGCTGATCCCGCTAACACTGCGTTTTTGGGAACCCTAAACTGCTGGGGACGCTAGTATAGATCTGATCTGATCTGATCGGATCAGATATTGATCCGTACAGATACTATACCACTAAGGGAGGTGTATGCTGCGTGCGTGGGTGTTAGCGGTACTGGCGCTAATCTGACGCTGCCTGGGGCGACGCATATCACCGCCGGGCAATCAGGGGGCTAAACCTTTATTTGGTAATAAACGGCGGGTGCCCTGACACTATAAAAAAATAAACAAACTAACCAGCGTCACCCGTAACAGTTATACGGTGATCAGTGGTGAAAGGGTTAACTAGGGGGTTAAAACATTTATTCGGTAGTATATGGGGGTCCCTGTCGCTATAAAACGCTGACGGCGAACCTAAATATTTAGGTCCCTAACTAGCGTCACCAGCGACACTAATACAGCGATCAGAAAAATGATCGCTTAGCGACACTGGTGACAGGGGGTGATCAAGGGGTTAAAACTTTATTAGGGGGGGTTAGGGGGGTATCCTAGACCTAACGGGGGGTAATACTAACTGTCCCAACACTGTAACTGTCACAAACTGACACCAATGCAGTAATCAGAAATAAAAAAAAAACTGCTGGTGTCAGTTTGTGACGGGGGGGGGGGGGGGGGTTTGGGGGGCGATCGGGGGGGGATCGGGGTGTTTAGTGTGCCTGGCATGTTCTACTGTGTTGTGTAGTGTTGGTGCACTCACATACCTGTCTTCTCTCCTCGGGTCGGAACGGAAATTACCGAGCCGAGGAGAGATGACATCATTTCCTTTGCTGCTGTTTAGCATACAGCAGCAAAGGAATGATGTGATTGGCCGGCGGTGATCGCGAGGGGGGGGCCACGAACGGATGGCCTCCCCCTCACCTCTGATCGCCGCTGGACAAAAGACGACCGCCTCGGGCACCCACCCACCCGCGGAAGGCAAATCACGTATATGTACGTGATTTTGCCTGTCCGTGCCACCTTGCCGACGTAAATCGGCGTGAGGCGGTCGTCAAGTGGTTAACTATCACACAGTTTAACAAGATATGACAAAAACTAACACCCCCTATTACATCCCCGTTAGGGTTCCTTTTGTGGACCCCCCTCCCAGCCTCCCCTCCAAATATTTTGGCCTAGCTGGCTGTCGCCCAACTTATGAGCGACTATCCAGGCAGGGCATCCCTTGGGAGTAGTATGTCTGACTGGATCACCAGATCTCATTCCGAATTCAGGAATGGCGCTGGTGAGCACTCAAATTCTGGTACAGCCGTGCATGGTAACCAAACGGCTTCTAACTTCAGCTTGTTCAGTTAAGCTTTGAAAATAAATCCTGGAAGCTGATTAGTTTCTATGCAGAGCTCGACCAGATTTTGCACACTCCAATTTTAGTAAACCCCCCCCACATGGTGTCTTATCAATATCTTTTTGTGAGGTCTCCAGAACTAGACACGGTATTCCATAGGAGGTCTAACTAAAGATCTATATAAGGCAATCAGGAACTTCTTGCGTCTGCTGGTGATTCCACGTGTGATGCACCCCAGATTTTGCTTCTCCACTGCCTGGCCACACAGTTTGCATATCTGGAAATATGAAATAGGCACCAAGCTAATCTTAACTGCTTAGCTGAAAATAGCCTGTTTACAGAACTGAATACCTGAAACTCAGATTACGCATACAGCTAACTGTTTCGTAAGTGTGGCCATTTCCTTCTTACATTTTCCTTTGTAGTATTGTTTGTGATATTAAATAAAGACGGTCTCAGAGCTAGGCTGTCTCTTTAGAAAACACAGAATGCACCCTTTGTTAAATATTACTTTGTAAAATAAAGATTTAGGATACTTGCACATGGTAAAGTATGTTTCAACATTTTTGGCCAAAATTTCAGGCGTTCATTTTGTTTGTACACAAATAAAATAAATTCAATCTCCCAGAATGCAATTCCGACCTCTTCAAATTAACTTTTTGCGCACCTAAGCATGGAAAATATTGGCTGGGAACACAGATTTCTGTATTTTTTCTTTCTTTTTTACTCATCGATATGTAGTGCATGTCTACGCACATGTGTGTGCAGACACATTGAAAACACTGGGCTGCATCTGTAAAAAAATAAAAAACCTGTATGCCTTAGCCCAGGGGTAGGCAACCTTGACGAGGTGGAGCTCTACCTGAACAACATGGGAGAAGTCCAAGATCACCAGGCACAGTGTCGCCTCCTCACACTTGATTTGAACTTCTAATTGCTGTACTGCCATGTAGCAAACGCATGCATTGCATGGTAATCATGGGTTTAAATCAGGTGGTGAGGAGGCAACATATCGCCTCCTCAGCACCTGTCAAACACACTCGGATCGCTTTTCACTTGTGTACTTGTGAATGAACCCTTACTATTCTGAGGCCCCTATAAGGCTGCTTTCACACTGATGTGCTGCGGTTTACCCACACCGCTGGTGCAGCGCAGTCTATCTGCAAATTTCCTGGGTTTGCTGCGCTTTGCCCTAGACTTCTGTTATATAAGCAGAAATGGAATAAGGTATTCATAGCACTCTATCCTGTCTACTCATACCAGTGCGGTTCAGTCACATAGCCTCAGCCATACTAGAAGAAAAATATGCCTTCTCCCCAAGGACAGGAGAAAACAAAAAAGAAAGGCTAAAAATGACTGAGAGTACGGGTCGCTCATAAAGAATTCATAAATTTATTTACCAAAATGGATTTTTAAAAAGCATGTTGCTGCCTAGCAACTTCAGGTGTAGAAAACCTAAAATCTGCTAGATAGTGCAAGGTATTGCACACTAGCTGTGCCAAAGACACAAAACCCAGACAGGGTACAAAACAGAAAACCTTAAACAAGAAACAAAAAACACACACATAGTTACATAGGTTGAAAAAAGTCACCAGTTCAACCTGAATGAGTATGGGTGCGTGTCTACAATTGTCCCTATCCCTATACATGATGCTCATCTATTATTATTATTTTTTATTTAAGGTACCCATATAGCGCCGTCAATTTTTACTCAGCACCCTTTTTACTGCTAGGCAAGAGTGCTACGCACTACAACACTGTGTGTTGCCCATCAAAACCGTCCGGACGCCAACTTAATTGGCACAAAGGGACACCTCCATGGCAACTGCTGTTTGTCAAGTTAATAATGTATCTAGGAGGTGTGTCACCCCCTTGGAGGCTCGAGCTGTGGGGCTAGGGAGGGACCAGGGAGACACTGTCCAGATGATCTCTGTATGGCATGAATACAGGCAGTGAGACTAGCTGAGATTAATTAGTTGAGGGTCCCATAATGAGAATGTCCATGTATGTCAGAGATCCTAGTGAGTTCTGAGCTGAACGATATAGATAGTGGTAGTGTATTGTAGATCCTGAGAGTAGCCTAGGATGAGAGGCGTTGTTTGGGAAGGGCTTCACCACAGCTGCTGTGTGCTGATAAATCTGCTGGCACTCCTCATATTATTATCACTGGCCGGTATAGAGATATTCTGAGGAACAGAGGGGTCTAGAGAATGTTAAGATGAGGTGAAGTATCAGCATGGGTTGAGGCTATTGTGTATAGTAACACAATTGCATATGACAATACAATGATGATGTCAAAAAATAGCTGTACTTATCCCCTCCACCGGAATGACTGTGCTCGATCCTCCGCTGTGTTCACCAGCCAATGTCCGTTGTTAGCGCTATTTACTGCTTGAATGTCCATCCCTTCTAGGGTTTAAATTTAGCCTGCCATGCACCAACTTGGGGCTGGTGGTGTCGTCACGGACTTTTCCTCGCTATCTCTCTTGTCATCTCACACACATGATCTCATGTGGGCCATCCTCCCTTCTGCTACCGCCAAGTGGTGCTCTCCAAACAGACAAACAGTTCCCCTCGTGGGATCCCTCATACGCTCGCCAACACTATAGGGGATGCTGGTGTGGCGTCAGGAAGGTGATGACGTCAATCACCATCCTGACGACACACCAGCAGTGTGAGATGACAAGAGAGATGGCGAGGAAAAGTCTGTGACGACACCCCCAGTCCCAAGTTGATGTGTGGCAGACTAATTTTAAAACCTAGAAGGGACGGACATTCAAGCAGAAAATGGCGCTAACAACGGGCATTGGCTGGTGAACACCGCGGAGGATCGGGCACTGTCATTCCGGTGGAGGGGATAAGTACAGCTATTTTTGACATCATCATTGTATTGTCATATGCAATTGTGTTACTATACACAGTAGCCTCAACCTATGCTGATACTTCCCCTCAGCTTTACATGCCCTAGACCCCTCCGTTCTTGAGAATATCTCCCTTCCTCACACGCACATACCATCACAGATGTAGTCAGTGAAATATACCGGCCATGAGAGTGATATGAGGAGCACCAGCAGATTTATCAGCACACAGCACCTGTGGTGAAGCCATTCCCAAACAATGTCTCTTATTGTAGGCTACTCTCAGGATCTACAATACACCACCACTATCTACATCGTTCAGCTCAGAACTCACTGGGATCTCTGGCATACATGGACTAGCACGGATATTCCTGTTATGGGGCACTCAACTAATTAGTTAATCTCAGCTAGTCTCACCACCTGTATTCATGCCATACAGAGATCATCTGGACAATGTCTCACTGACACACCTCCCAGATATGTTATTAACTTGACATACGGCAGTTGCCATGGAGGTGTCTTTGTGCCAATTGACTTGGTGTCCGGATGGTTTTGTGTGTGTTTTTTGTTTCTTGTTTTAATGTTTTCTGTTTTGTGTCTTTGACACAGCTAGTGTGCATTACCTTACACTATCTAGCAGATTTTAGGTTTTCGACACCTGTAGCTGCTAGACAGCAACATGCTTTTTAAACATCCATTTTGGTAAATAAATTTATGAATTCTTTATGAGCGATCCGTACTCTGTCATTTACAGGCTTTCTTTGTTGTTTTCTCCTCTCCTTGGAGAGAAGGCATATTTTTCTTCTATTATAAACTGCAGGTGTGGTGCACTTCCTGAAAGCGCACCAAAACTCCTGCATTCAGAAGTTTTGGTGGGCTTTCAAAACCTGCAGGATATAATAGAAGTCTATGGCAAAGCACAGCTAACCCAGGAAATTTGCAGATGCACTGCACTGCACCCTCGTTGTGGGTAAACCGCAGCTCATCAGTGTGAAGCAGCCCTATACTAATATTCCCACTGTATTGCTTCACACTGACCTGAAGATCCTTTCTTTCCTGCTGCTGGCACCACTCTGGAGACCACTAGCTGGAATAAGAGGTAGAGTGCAGTTGGTATCCCTCCACATGGGACAGGAGCCAGCACTACAGAGGAGGCATCAGCTTATGTGGTTCTTGCTCCCTACTACAGGTCCAACTTTACAAGCAGTCCCTCTGCATTGCTCTTTGTTTGATGCTCTGGAATGGTTGGTCAGCAAGCCCAGACAATGATCTACCAGTCACCTGTCTGCAATCTACTGGTAGATCGCAAACTACTGGTTGCTGCCCCCCGCTTTAGGCAGCACTGTGCAAGAAGCCTTAGTCTATAAAAGCACAGGAAAGCTGATCCCAAAATATTATAGTTTTTCTTTCATTTTTCTGCTAATGCTTATATGATTTGTTATATGATGTGTTGATTGCAGGAACAAACTCTGGAGCCTCAGCCAGCAGTCTCCTTCAAGGATTAAGTTTCAGCTTACAGGATATAGGAAGTAAATCTGGTACTCTTCCTAGCACCAGTGCCAGCTCTGGATCTACCACTCAGGTACTTCACTAGTTGCAAAACACATAACAGAGGTCTCTGGCAACTGTGTTGCAAATTTGATCCATGCAGTCCAAAATAAATATAGGTATATTCATTAAAGCACTCAGTGTTGCATATTTATAAGTTTTAATTAAATATACTGATCATATATTGTGCTTAGGATCCATTTATGCTTGATCAAATGGACCACAAACTGAATAGAATTAGTTGGCACTGTTTATGTGGTTCACTGCTAAATGCTTGCATGTCGGTGTATATGAGAAGGTTATTGTCCATTTACAAGGATGTAAAGGGTAACTCCACTTTTGTGTGGAAAAAAAATTAGCAAATAAAATAATAATAATATGGCGTATACAATTGCGACGCAGGTCATATTGTGATTAAATGTTGTTAAAAATTACCTTTACTTGTCAGTCTGCAGAGCTGTAACTTTCTATAAAATACAATATGACTGCCTTGAGGTGTTCTGAACACAAATGGTTTACACAACACCCCCCAGATATGTCATTTTCTGCATGTGTGATTGGCTTACCAATTTTCCCAGAAGTCTGCACTAAGATACAAATCAGGTTTTCAGCATCCATAGCAACAAAAATTGCATTTTTGGTGAGATACTCCCATAGGGAAATCGCATCTAAAGGTATGCATATCCTGCTTTTTTTGCTCATTAGAGCCCTGCCGATGCAGCAGTTGACTGATCATTATAAAAATGCTTCTAAACAGATTCACTCACATGGACACAGATAAACAGCTATTTCTCCAGAATAACACAAGGTAGGAATCTGCAACAAAGTTTTTGGAATCCTTGCAATGTACATGGATCACCCAGAGGGGAATGATTTTTTTCCCAACAAAAGTGGAGTTACTCTTTAAAATTTCTGTTGTTACCACCCAATACAGTCTACTTTGCGAAGTAAGCAGAGTAAAGCATTAGTAAAAGTTAAAGTGCAAGACAACCTACAGAATTACATGCGTGTTAAATATAACTTATTTGTATCTATTGATGTTTATATTTTTAATAATATAAAGGAAGTTTGCTAATGTATTTTTTTTTCATAGACAATGGCAGTTAAAGCTCCTGCTCCTCTTCAAAGCTTGGGCACGATAACCACTGGAACTGGGACAATCCTTCGAACCATCCCTGTGGTGACTGCTTCTTCATCCCTTGTGGCATCAGCTGGTGGCAAACCCACTGCTATTCATCAGCTACTCACAAATGGTGGCCTGGCAAAACTGGCTAGTAGTATTCCTGGCTTGGCACAGTTATCCAGCCCAACTACAGGTATCTCAGTTGTTCAGTTGCCGTAATTAGCCCTCTGCTCACTGTAATGCATGCAATTAATTTTACATTAAAGTTAACATTTAGCTAAAAAAAAAAAAAAATTCATACAGCATTAGTTACATCACTTACCTGTAATGAAGGATGTCCCTGCCGGACAATCTGTACTGCTGAAGACCCAAAACTGTTTACCATTGCAGCATTGGAATTTCAGAGACAGGAAGAGAACAGGCATCCCTGCTGTTAAGACTTCTTCTCCAGGATCATTCTACCTGCACAAAGTGGCCCGTGCTTCATTACGGATAAGTGATGTGACTAAAGCTAGTGATGTGTTTTTATTTTAGCTAAACTTCAGCTTAAAAAAATTATAATTTAAGAATATCCTAAGGGATGTGTTTGCATAAAGCACATTGACCGTTAACCCTCTACATACTATAGCAAAATGACAACTTGGCGGTGCTTTAGTTATCCTGACATATGACGTTCTGTCAGGATGCGCGATCTGTCACCAGCCGTGTCCATGGGACACAGCCGATGATCAACCCGAATACCGGCTCACTGTCGGTACCATGTGACCGCGATGACAAATCACAGCAGGTCACATGACAGTTGTACACAATGGATGGCTTCCTTTCAGGCTATCCAATGTGTAGAAATGTGACGCTAGCTGTGATTGGTCAATTTGATCACATGGTACAGACCAGGCCAATCAAAGCTAATCACATGGTAAAGCTGGGCTGTGAACAATCACAACAAAAACAGACTGAATAAATCGGTAAAATGCTTGCTTGTAGCAATGTAATACATTGCTATAGGCAAAAATAATGTGTGTAAAAAAATAAATAAATCCTGATCACTTCTCGAGAGCAGTACAATGTTACTAAAGTCAGTGTGTTAAAAAAAAAAAAAATTGTAAAAAAAGGAAGAAAATGTAATTTAAAAAAAAAATTATATATATAATTATAATTTGTTTTTCCTACTGTCACCAGTCAGTGTCCCTGATCACTGCCACACCAGACGCTGTACTGAACTGGTGAGAACATTTTTTAAAAAAAACCCCGCCATGCCTCCTACTAAATACCTTGATTACAGCTTTAAATACCACCAGCTTTATTTGTGTGAACAAAATGATACAAATTTTATTTGGGTATTGGGTGTTGCATAATCGCGCAATTGTCATTCAAAGTGCGACAGTGCTGAAAGCTGAAAATTGGCCTGGGCAGGAGGGGGTAAAAGTGCCCGGTATTGAAGTGGTTAAAACAAGAATTCTTAGTTTACACCTACTGACTTTTTTAGGCCAGCTACAAGTAACCCAGCTAATAATGGCTTCTGAAACTGCTATACTCTTCATCATATTTAACTTGTTTTTTTTTTCTGTATAGGCTTGAAGGCACCTACCACCATTACTGTTACGCTTCGTGGCCAGCCCAGCCGTGTCACCACACTGAGTCAGGCCAGTATAGGAGCAGGGGCCCATGCCAAACAGGATGATGTCTCTCAACAGGTATGAAATCTCACATATGTCTAAGATCTCCATTCTGTTTACCTTATGTTTTTATAAAAAAGGTAAATTAATATCTGCAAGGGGTTACCAACCTTGTCTGGTTCAGCTTCCTTATTTGATGATTGAGGGTGATAGGAACATTTTTAAAATGCTGTGTATCCTTTTAGATTCTGTACTCCAATACCGGAAAATACTGAAAATTCCTAAGTGTAACACAAGATATTTTCTTATTGTTTATAAAGGAAGCCTTTGTAACATGAAGTTGTTGAAATAAGCTCCCCAAAATCTGGAATAATCAGATTTTTTGCACATTGCTACACTTTCCTCAAAATTGTGTGTACTGGTATACATGACCATGTTCCTGAGGGGTCAAAGGGTCATACTTGTTGATCAGTTGTGTTTGGATCACGTATTATTTATAGCTGTTTTATATCTCTTGTATCTGTCTGCCGAATTAATGTAACTACACTGACCAATATACGTTTAATCCATATACTTTGCTTGTTTTTATTAGTTGTGTGTTGCTTAGCAAGGCGTTCTGTAGCTGAAACTTGTGAGGTAATATAAGGAAAGGAAATTCATATGCGCATGTTCTGCTGTACATGTCTAGATGTATATTTTCCTGGGAAGACATGTATACTATGCATGAACTGGTCTCTGACCTTGTGTCTCTGCTGTGATCTTCAGGCCTCAGACTCCTCTTCCATCATGGTATCTGCTAGTAAAGTCCTCCCCCCTACTGTGGCAGAACAGTGCAAGGTAGCAACAGCCAGCGACAGGACTCCGGGAGAGAAGTCCTTATCCATAGTGCGTGCGGTAACCCCTCCAGCAGGTGAGAAGCCCGGTTTTACACCTGCTATAATCAATTGAGGTGATTTGAGATAGATAGTGAAGTGAGGATTGATGATAATTATTAAGTCTGAACCTGAAATCCCAGCCACATAAATCTCAATATGTAGCCACTAGGGATCTGTTAGATGTGTTTGTTGCCAATTCAGACAGCATATTTACTTAATGACTGCTGGAATCCTCCTCCTTTTAAGAAAAACGAAGCGATCATTTAAATTATATGCAACATTTTTATAGGTTGCTGTGAAATGGGTTGTAAGTTTTGGGTAACACGGACTCTTTGCTTTCTCTATTTTTTTAAATCTACCCCCAGCATTTAGGGTCAGATGTGTGTGGCCGAACAGCAGAGTTTTTGCCTTTTAGTTTACCATCAGAGTATGCACTGAATGCAGGTACTTTGTGACCCAAGCCAGTGCTCTGTTCATTAGGAAATAGTGACTTTACTGTAGCATGAGGGGTTGTGCTCACTAAGATAGTAAACTCTTACTGAAGAAGTAGTGACTACTGAATTGGAGCAACATTCTTGGAAACATTATATGACCTATACAATACATGACCTATACTGTAATTGCTTGTGTATGGAGAGCAAATACTATGTCTTTCAAACAGCCACCTAAATTTCCTGCATGATCACGTATAGTGAAGTTTAAGAGGGAGCATCTACATGTAGATATTTCAAGCATCTAAACATTGTAAACTGAGGAGTAAAGTTTGAGATGCAAACAGAGAACATGGCCTACCAGCTATATTGGTTGTTTCATCCAGACATCGCAGTACTGCATCAGTCCTTTCCAGTGCCTTTATTAGCAATGTTGTGATGCTAGAAAGCACTCATGTTTTTGTGTCCCACACAGCTTAGACCCCTTTCACACTGAGGCGTTTTTCAGGCGATTTTGAGCTAAAGATAGCGCCTGAAAAACGCCTCCACTGCAGTCCCAGTGTGAAAGCCAGAGTGCTTTCACACTGGGGCGCTGCGCTGGCAGGAGGTTAAAAAAAGTCCTGCAAGCAGAATCTTTGGGGAGGTGTATACACCGCTCCTCCACTGCTCCTGCCCATTGAAATTAATTCAATGGGCAGGAGCCCATTGTAATGAATTCAAGCGCTTTCCAGGCACTTCGGCAGCGGCGCTACACAGGGGCGTTTAACCCTTTATTTGGCCTCTAGTGGAGGTTGAAAGTGCCCAGTTAGCAGCCGAATAGAGCTGCTACAACGATGGTAAAGCGCCGCTAAAACTAGCAGCGTTTTACCGTCAACGCCCGCCTGCCCCAGTGTGAAAGCAGCCTTAGTGTAAATACTCCAAGTGAGATTCAACCTGTCTTAGAAGTTCTAATGTTCTTGGTGATTTGAAAAGCAGAGAGAAAGTTACCAATCCCAGGCCTCAAAGCACACTCCTACTGACCCTCAAAGTAGCTGTGTTTGCTTATTCTGCAAGGGGTTACCAATATATTAGATTAGGGCAATTGAGCAAACGTAATCATTCTGGATTAAATTAGTAGCTTACTGAATGTTTTCATTTGTTTCTTGGTATAGACAGGATGTTAATGGCCTCTCGGGAAGGTGCAGAAGACGTTGCTCATACTTAAAGCATATTTAAACAAGGATTCACCAAAGTGGCTGCTGTTCACTTCCCAGATTTTCTAAATTAAAAAAGAGCAGGCGCTTTACTTACATCAACACATAACATTCATCAAATATATACCATAATGTGATTCTATGTGTGAAACAAAATCCAACTAAACAAAATGTCCATTAGTGATCCTATAGGGTTGATTTACTAAAACTGGAGAGTGCAAAATCTGGTGCAGGTGTGCATGGTAGTCAATCAGCTTCTAACTTCATTTGTTCAATTAAGCTTTGACAATAAAACCTGGAAGCTTATTGGTGCACCCCTGATTTCTCATTCGTTCATTGGCAGACACAGCTTTCTTTATTCAGAACTATAGGGTTATATCTCCCCCTACAGGAGTTGTACACTAGGCAGAAAAAAGACTTGGCTACACCCATGGACAGTCCTAGGTGATATACACCCCCCTCTCTGCTATAGGCCTTCCGTTTTTTTTCCTGCCTAGTTAAGAGTAAGGACCTAGTTCCCTGCTGGGATCTATATTCCTGGCAATTTTTATTTTTGTTTGTTGTTTTTCCTGGATTTTTCCGGTGAGATCTACAATCAACTGCCGGGCTGGGCATTCCATCCAGTGGTCACTCCAGTCTACCCTGCAAGCGTGTGCAGACCGCAGCTATGTGATAGGTCGGCCGCAACATAGCCCTACTGGACGGGGGCTGCCCCTGCGAGTTAAACGTCTCGTGAGCTCGCATACGACCGGGTCTCGACTCAAGTCGCAGCGTCCCTCATGGCTTTGATGGCAAGGAGGTTCTGTCTGGAGCGGTGCCCGCTTGGTCCTAGTATGGTGAGTAAATGTCCCCTTTTGCCCTTAGGGGGTTTTTGTGGCGGACGTAAGCCCCTCTTCGGGTCGGTCAGTCCTGCGGGTCCCCTCTGCCCCTGCACCTTCTTTTCCTGGCCCAGGAGGTCCCTTGGTAACTCCCCCCCCCCCCCCCCCCCCATATGGGGTAATGTGCCTGTAGTGGGTCCTGGGGGACGGGGTTGAGTACTGGTGGGCTGGGGGTACGCGCCGCCTAGGTGCACTGGGTCCGGTGCCCGGATTCACTTTTTCTCATTCTCATCCTGGGATGCTACAGGGTTCTCCTTCATCTGTGGTAGTCTCGTGTAGCACGGCCGGTGGCCATTTTGCCATAGCCGGCGTCCTTTCCCCTAGTGCCTGATGACTCGCCAGCGGCCATGTTTGTGTAGCTAGGCGGCCATGATATGGTGGATATTGACTCAGGCAGCGGTGGCCATTATTGTGTAGCCTAGGACGTTGTTTTTAGCAGGCGTAAGCTCCTCCTTTTAACGCGGCGCTGACTCCTGTGTTTTCTTCTTCCTCGGACACCACGTGTGTGCAAGTCTACACCTGAGGCAGCAAGCACTACGCTGGTGGGGTGGTGAGTCTGGGGGATCCCTCCTCTCTCTGCTGTGGGGTGTCCTGGTGATCCGGTACCAGTGTGGGAGGTGTCCAATTGCAGTGGTCACTCTTGGTGGGGGATTCTATTTTCTCTCCTATGGAGTCTCAGGAGCATATTTCCCCACCTGACCCCCTATCAGAGGCTGCAGGTCCCTCTTGGCTCCAGCCATCCGTTGACGCACTGACGACTGCCCTGGAGTCCTTTGGACCCGGGTGGAGGTGGCTTTTGGGCGGCGGACTAGCAAAAAGCGTCCCCCGCCTTCCCCTGCTTCATCTGTCTCGTCAGATCCTGAATCTGATTCGGCTGCTGTGGACGGGGCCCACCCTGTGGGGTCTGCGGCCGCGCTCCTAGATATTTCGGACAGTGAGGCGATTCCTCTGCCCCAGTGGCTGAGCACGAGAAAGCGCTGGTGGACGCACTGATTGCATCTGTGTGGGAAATTTCAAAAATGGAGGCACTCACAAGGCTCCTCGCGCGGCAAAAGTGTTCTCTTATCCCTCCTCTTTTGACAAGTTTGTCTCTAAAGAATGGAAGCGTCCAAAATGTCCCTTTAATCCCAAAGTGCTTCGCTATGCATTTGCCCTTTGAGGAGAGTCTTCTCAAAAAGTGGACGACTGCACCTGTGGTGGATCCCCAGTTTCTCGGCTGAACAAAACCACCATGATTCTGGTTGAGGACTCTCTGGCCTTTAAAGATCCGGCTGACAGGAAGGTAGAGTCTCTGAGCCGCACTATGTTCAATATTGCGGGTTCGACGCTTCGGCCGGTCTTGGCTATTGCCCTGGTGTCTCAAACACTGACAGAGTTAGCAAAGCTGCTGCGCTGTGACCTGGAAGGTGACCAGTTATCTCCTGCCTTCACTGAATTAGCGGACCAACTGGTCCAGGGCCTGTAGTTTGTCTGCGATGCCTCTTTGGACGCAGCTCCCTTGCTTTCTAAGCTGTCTGTTTCAGCGGTAGTGCTTCGACGGGTATTGTGGCAAAGTGTTGGACTGCGGACCAGGCCTCTAAAAAAAAAAAAAAAAAAAAAAAGCCTTTCAAGGCGATCGTTTGTTTGGGGCCACTCTGGATGATATCATTAAGAGTGTCACAGGGGGGAAGAGTACTTTTCTTCCACAGTCAAAGAAGGGGAAGGGGCCAAGTTGCAAGCATGGTCCTTCCTTCTCGGCGCACAGAAAGTTTTTTCGTCCCTCAAGCAGAGTCCCCAGCGACCCTGAGGGGCGACGTGGAGATCACTGTTCAGACTCTGGCAGATTTTGGGTGGCTGATTACCAAAAGTCTGCGTTAATTCCAGTTCGGAAATTGGTTTATCTGGGTCTGACTCTGGATTCCGCTCGGGCCAGAGTGAACTTTCCACAGGACGAACTACAAAAAATTACAGACGGCAACTCATTTACTGCTGTCCAGCAGGTGGGTCTTCCTGCGGACTTGCATGCGGGTGCTAGGCCTGATGGTGTCTACCTTCGAGGCGGTCCCGTTCGCTCAGTTCCATACGAGACCCCTGCAAAAGAAGATCTTGTTAAAATGGGACAAATGTTCTGAGTTTCTGGACAGTCAGATTCGGCTGAGTCAAGGAACCAAAGGGTCCTTGATCTGTTGGCTTCATTCACCTTGTCTTCGGCAGGGAAAATCCTTTCTCCCTCTGTACTGGACGGTGGTCAGCACCGATGCCAGTCTGTCCTGGTGGGGAGGAGTCCTGGGCCTGAGCTCGGCTCAGGGTCACTAGACGCTAGAGGAATCCAGGCTACCTATCAACATCTTGGAACTCCGGGCGACCAGACTCTGTCTGGATCATTGGACGGATCAACTTCAGGGGCTCCCGATACGGATCCAGTCAATGCCACGGCGGTGACCTATGTCAATCACCAGGGAGGGACAAGGAGTGTGTTAGCCGGCCTGGAAGTAGCCGACATTCTACGGTGGGAAGTGCGTTTCGCCCCGGCCATCTCCGTTGTTCACATTCCTGGGGTGGACAACTGGCAGGCGGATTATCTCAGTCTCCAAGTATTGGACCAAGGGGAGTGGTCCCTTCATCAGGAGATATTTCAACATATCTGTCTATGCTGGGGATCTCCAGAGATGGATCTGATGGCATCCCGAATCAACAGGAAGGTGCAGAGGTTTGTGGCCAGGTCCCGGGACCCTCTGGCGGATGCCTCAGACGCTCTGGTGGTTCCGTGGGGCCAGTATCGTCTGATTTACGCCTTTCCTCTTCTCAAGCTTCTGCCGCAGCTGTTGCGCAGGATCGAGGCTGAAGGAATTCCGGTCATTCTAGTGGCCCCGGACTGGCCTCGTCGGCCTCGCCCCCAGGTGGCTGCCTCTCAGGGAGGATCTGCTATCCCAGGGGCTGATCTTCCACCCTGCTTTACCGTCGCTGGCTTTAACGGCATGGCTGTTGAAAGCCAGGTGTTGAAGGATAGGGACTTGTCTGCATCGGTGATTCCGACACTATTCAAAGCTAGGAAGTCTACTTCCAGGAAGGTATATCATCGGACGTGGAAAGCATACATTTCATAGCTTGAGCCAGTGGGGTTTCACCCACGTTCCTTTTTGGTGGATCGAATTTTGACTTTTCTTCAGAGGGGCGTTGAAAAGAATTTGGCCTTGAGTACTGTCAAGGTGTCAGCCTTGGTGGTTTTCTTCCAACGTTCCCTGGCTTCGCATTCCCCAGTGCGTACCTTCATTCAGGGAATGCGACATATGGTTCCACCAGTGCGATCTCCCTTGCTACTGTGGGATTTGAATCTGGTACTTTCGGCTCTACAGAAGCCTCTGTTTGAAAATATTCAACAAAATGACCCTGCTCACATTATCACAGAAGGTGGCCTTCTTGGTGGCTATTACTTCTGGTATATCCTGGTATATCACTGAATATCGTGGTCATTCTCAAATCCGCTGTATGCTCTCTGTTGTTTCTGCCAGGTGGGTCATGTCTCATCATTTACCAAAAAAAATGCAGAAGGATTATAACATACTGCAGTATTTATTAAAAATGTTAGATCCGCCAATGTATAAAAACAATATCTATTCACATTAGATAGTGCCTTAGAGACTGGCACCATTGTATACAGTTGGTATTAGACGGAACCGCCACACCACTTTATTCACTCGAGCCAGCATGCTTTCCAAGAGCCGGATATGCCTCACCAGATGTGACATCACTATAGAACCGGAAGTGACGGCAAGGCCTGCTTCAACACGTTTCACCAATGGGATCAAATCCTTGTGAGTGCAGTTTTTATTTGCATGCTGGCACATATACAGGCAAATGTATGAAGAGGAAGGAAGAATCACAAGCGCATGTTTTTTTTTCACCTGGTGCTGGGATATTTGGCATTGGACTTTATCGTGTATAGTTGAAACTCCTTTTTTTGCTTTTGGATTTAACACAAAGGACCACATAGTGTACTTTATTTTGTTTAGTTGGACTTTATTTGTTTTACACATAGAATCACATTGTGGTATATATTTGATCATTGTTTTATGTGTTGATATAAGTGAAGCTCCTGCACTTTATTATTTTGATCCATGGGTGTTGCATACACTTGGGGCAGCTATAATAAATGTTTGGTAATTATTTAGCTTTGAGGGGCCTTATTTAGCTTGTTCTTTAAATTAAAAAAGAGACCCTTTTTAAGAGGAAGGTTAAGCATTATGTAAAGAAGACCTGTAATTAAAAAAAAAAAATACATAGGTTGATCTCCTTTTGAAAATTGTATGCAGATAAGGACTTTATTCTGACTTTCCTGATCTAATTTTTCCAGTTCAGTGACCCAGAAAATATTGAAGCTATTAGGTCAGCTTTGCAGCCAGCCAGTGTCTTCAGAAGGAGATAACCTGTGGATTCCACTGTCCTAATAACAGATCTATTCGAACAGACCAGTTAGAATCAAGGGTCAACTCTTGAGTACATAATCAAGCTGTCCTGGCTTCTTTTCAGCAACTTATAAATATAATTTGGGTTTGCTTTTGCAGAACTTTACTGAGTCATTGCATAACTAATTCAGGCATTTTTATCATCCATGGTAAAATATTTTTCACAAATAGTCAACTGGGAAACCTCTGGGTAGGGCTTATAATGCAAATGTTTCCTGTACCCCCCAGTAAACAGGATAAAAAGGGGTTTCTTTCTCATTCATTGAGGGATACTGGAAGTTATACTGCTATCTACAGGAGGATTAGACACTGAAAACCCAATCAAAAAATGCCAGCCCATGAAAACCCTTCTATTCCCAGCATGCGTAATTTTTTTTGCTAGTGTCTAAGAGGATGGACTTGTTCTTTTCAGCTCTGCCGCAAAATGACAGCTTTTTTTACTAGCTTTTTTCTTCAATCAAGATTCCTGTTTCATTGGTGCTTGAATTGTGTTACATGACAGCTTCCTGGATCAGCCTTTCCACCGCCTGCCTGTTAAAAGCCAAACCCAGACCCCTCTGATCTTGGATGATGTGAGGGTTCTGCAGGCATGCAGGATTTTATAAATCAAAAAGCATAGATGCTTGCTGACCCTGACTGCAAAGGCCTCAAGCACACTCTTGCTCGTTCCCTTGTAGGATTGCTGTTTGATTCGTCTGCAGCTGCTAATGCCATCTGCCTCCGACAGATGGCATCTGTTTGACAATGAGTCTCTGCAATCCTTGATGGACAAACGTGCCTCTGCCATCACTCAAAGACTGAAAAAGACTGTTTCAACTCTAACTGCTCTAGTACAAACCACTCAAAATCTTGAGGAAAAGCCTGTTGCCACTAACACTGTCCCCAGTCTGGGATCTTTTAGTGCTCCTAAAACTGCAGACATATTCCTCGTGCACCTGCTATTTGCAGTCTTCCTTTATGAAGACTGGAAGCATCCTTATAAGATGTTTGTATCCTCCGCACACCTATCAGTCCTGCACCCATTTGAGGAGGTCTTTGTTAAGAAGTGAGCTTCCCTCTCAGTGGATTTAACAGTCTATTATTCCTGGGGAGGATGTACACCTGTCTGTAATAACCCCACCAACAAAAGACTGGAACCCCTTTCTAGCACTCTATTCATCCTGACAGGTCATTTACTGCAACCTGTCTTAGCCATGACCTTGATTTGTCAAACCTAGATTGACTGATTAGAAGGGATGTGATCACTATAGCATTTGGAAGACCCACAGTATTGAGCCTTCATTTCATGTATGAATCTCCTGTCAGTGAACATGAGGACTTTTTGGCTAAAGTACTCGACTATCTCTTAAAAGAGGTTGTTCCGCATTCTGAGCTTCCCTGGATGTCTTTGTCAAGCAGAGTACCCGTTGCAGGAGTACTCCTTTCCCAGCCTAATGCTATCCAAAGCCTAAGGCTCTGTCTGGAAAGCCTCACCCCCTGCCAGAGGCCAAAAAAAGTATTTTTCCTTGCACCATGATCTCAAACTCTTACGCTCAGACCCAAATATGGCATGCAGTGCAACTGCAAGCCATGAAGTTCTAAGACCCGCAAACCCTCAGATAAATCTTCTATAGCATGAGAGTACTCTTCCACTGTCCAAAGTAGGGCGGGCATCTGTTAGCCTTTGCAGACACTTGGACAGCCTGCATCTTAGAGTTGGGTGCGAAAGGTGGTTTCCAGGTGCTGCAAGCTAGAGTTTCCTTCCCTGTCCCGTTCTTGGTTCATCACTTCCAACCTGTCTGTATCAACATACAGACTAGCAGATCTCCATGCAGCCCTAGGGGGTCTTTTGGAACAAGCTGTCATTGC